>NW_026293422.1:300000-548383 GCF_026419915.1 Harpia harpyja
AATGGCTGTTTCAAAGCCGCAAAGCTCCCCAAATGGCTGTTTCGAAGCCCCAAAGCTCCCCAAATGGCTGTTTCAAAGCCCCAAAGCTTTCCCAAATGGCTGTTTCGCAGCCCCGAAGCTCACCAAATGTCTGTTTCAAAGCCCCAAAGCTCCCCAAATCAGCCTTTTAGAGCTGCAAAGCTCCCCAAATGGCTGTTTCGAAGCCCCAAAGCTCCCCAAATCAGCGTTTCAAAGCCCCAAAGCTCTACAAATGGCTGTTTCCAAGCCCCAAACCTCCCGAAATGGCTGTTTCAAAGCCCCAAAGCTCCCCAAATCAGCCTTTCAAAGCCCCGAAGCTCCCCAAATGAGCTTTTCAAAGCCCCGAAGCTCCCCAAATGGCTGATTCGAAGCCCCAAAGCTCGCGATATGGCTCTTTCGCAGCCCCAAAGCTCCCCAAATGGCTGTTTCGAATCCCCAAATCTCCCGAAATGGCTGTTTCAAAGCCCCAAAGCTCCCCAAATGGCTGTTTCAAAGCCCCAAAGCTCCCCAAATGGCGGAATCAAAGTCGCGAAGTTCCCCAAATCAGCGTTTCAAAGCCCCGAAGCTCCCCAAATGAGCTTTTCAAAGCCCCGAAGCTCCCCAAATGGCTGTTTCGAAGCCCCAAAGCTCCCAAAATGGCTGTTTCGCAGCCCTGAAGCTCCCCAAATGGCTGTTTCAAAGCCCCAAATCTCCACAAACGGCTGATTCAAAGCCCCAAAGCTCCCCAAATGGCTGTTTCAAATCCCCAAATCTCCCCAAATGGCTGTTTCGAAGCCCCGAAGCTCCCCCAATCAGCGTTTTAGAGCTCCAAAGTTCCCCAAATGGCTGTTTCAAAGCCACAGACCTCACCAAATGGCTGTTTCGAAGCCCCAAAGCTCCCCAAATGGCTGTTTCAAATCCCAAAACTCCCGGATTGGCTGTTTCGAAGCCCCAAATCTCCCCAAATGGCTGTTTCCAAGCCCCAAAGCTCCCCAAATGTCTGTTTCGAAGCCCCAATGCTCCCCAAATCAGCATTTTAGAGCCCCCAAATTCACCAAAAGGCTTTTTCGAAGGCCCGAAGCTCCCCAAATGGCTGTTTCGAAGCCCCGAAACTCCCCAAATCAGCGTTTTAGAGCCCTGAAGCTCCCCAAATGGCTGTTTACAAGACCCGAAGGTCCCCAAATGGCTGTTTCGAAGCCCCAAAGCTCCCCAAATCAGCGTTTCAAAGCCCCAAAGCTCCCCAAATGGCTGTTTCGAAGCCCCAAAGCTCCCCAAATGGCTGTTTCAAAGCACCAAAGCTCCACCAATCAGCGTTTTAGAGCTCCAAAGCTCCCCAAATGGCTGTTTCGAAGCCCCAAAGCTCACCAAATGGCTGTTTCGAAGCCCCAAAGCTCCCCAAATGGCTGTTTTGAAGACCCAAATCTCCCCAAATGGCTGTTTCGAAGCCACAAAACTCCCCAAACGGCTGTTTCGAAGCCCCAAAGCTCTCCCAATCAGCGTTTTAGAGCTCCAAAGCTCCCCAAATGGCTGTTTCAAACCCCCAAAGCTCACCAAATGGCTTTTTGAAAGCCCCAAACCCCCCAAATGGCTTTTTCAAAGCCCCAAAGCTCCCGAAATGGCTGTTTCGAAGACCCAAATCTCCCAAAATGGCTCTTTCGAAACCACAAAGCTCCCCAAATGGCTGTTTCGAAGCCATAAAACTCCCCAAATGGCTGTTTCGAAGCAACAAAGCTCCCCAAATGGCTGTTTCAAAGCCCCAAAGCTCCCCAAATGGCTGTTTCGCAGCCCCAAAGCTCACCAAATGGCTGTTTCGAAGCCCCAAAGCTCCCCAAATCAGCGTTTCAAAGCCCCGAAGCTCCCCAAATGGCTGTTTCGAAGCCCCAAAGCTCCCCGAATGGCGGAATCAAAGTCGCGAAGTTCCCCAAATCAGCGTTTCAAAGCCCCGAAGCTCCCCAAATGGCTGTTTCAAATCCCCAAATCTCCACAAATGGCTGTTTCAAAGCCCCAAAGCTCCCCAAATGGCTGTTTCGAATCCCCAAATCTCCCGAAATGGCTGTTTCGAAGCCCCAAAGCTCCCCAAATGGCGGAATGAAAGTTGCGAAGCTCCCCAAATCAGCGTTTCAAAGCCCCGAAGCTCACCAAATGTCTGTTTCAAAGCCCCAAAGCTCCCGAAATGGCTGTTTCGAAGACCCAAATCTCCCAAAATGGCTGTTTCGAAGCCCCAAAACTCCCCAAATGGCTGTTTCGAAGCCCCGAAGCTCCCCCAATCAGCGTTTTAGAGCTCCAAAGCTCCCCAAATGGCTGTTTCGAAGCCCCAAAGCTCCCCAAATCAACGTTTCAAAGCCCCAAAGCTCCCCAAATGAGCTTTTCAAAGCCCCGAAGCTCCCCAAATGGCTGATTCGAAGCCCCAAAGCTCGCGATATGGCTCTTTCGCAGCCCTGAAGCTCCCCAAATGGCTGTTTCAAAGCCCCAAATCTCCACAAACGGCTGTTTCAAAGCCCCAAAGCTCCCCAAATGGCTGTTTCGAATCCCCAAATCTCCCGAAATGGCTGTTTCAAAGCCCCAAATCTCCCCAAATGGCTGTTTCGAAGCCCCAAAGCTCCCCAAATGGCGGAATCAAAGTCGCGAAGTTCCCCAAATCAGCGTTTCAAAGCCCCGAAGCTCCCCAAATGAGCTTTTCAAAGCCCCGAAGCTCCCCAAATGGCTGTTTCGAAGCCCCAAAGCTCGCGATATGGCTGTTTCGCAGCCCTGAAGCTCCCCAAATGGCTGTTTCAAAGCCCCAAATCTCCACAAACGGCTGATTCAAAGCCCCAAAGCTCCCCAAATGGCTGTTTCGAATCCCCAAATCTCCCGAAATGGCTGTTTCAAAGCCCCAAAGGTCCCCCAATCAGCGTTTTAGAGCTCCAAAGTTCCCCAAATGGCTGTTTCAAAGCCACAGACCTCACCAAATGGCTGTTTCGAAGCCCCAAAGCTCCCCAAATGGCTGTTTCAAATCCCAAAACTCCCGGATTGGCTGTTTCGAAGCCCCAAATCTCCCCAAATGGCTGTTTCCAAGCCCCAAAGCTCCCCAAATGTCTGTTTCGAAGCCCCAATGCTCCCCAAATCAGCATTTTAGAGCCCCCAAATTCACCAAAAGTCTTTTTCGAAGGCCCGAAGCTCCCCAAATGGCTGTTTCGAAGCCCCGAAACTCCCCAAATCAGCGTTTTAGAGCCCTGAAGCTCCCCAAATGGCTGTTTACAAGACCCGAAGGTCCCCAAATGGCTGTTTCGAAGCCCCAAAGCTCCCCAAATCAGCGTTTCAAAGCCCCAAAGCTCCCCAAATGGCTGTTTCAAAGCACCAAAGCTCCACCAATCAGCGTTTTAGAGCTCCAAAGCTCCCCAAATGGCTGTTTCGAAGCCCCAAAGCTCACCAAATGGCTGTTTCGAAGCCCCAAAGCTCCCCAAATGGCTGTTTTGAAGACCCAAATCTCCCCAAATGGCTGTTTCGAAGCCACAAAACTCCCCAAACGGCTGTTTCGAAGCCCCAAAGCTCTCCCAATCAGCGTTTTAGAGCTCCAAAGCTCCCCAAATGGCTGTTTCAAATCCCCAAAGCTCACCAAATGGCTTTTTGAAAGCCCCAAACCCCCCAAATGGCTTTTTCAAAGCCCCAAAGCTCCCGAAATGGCTGTTTCGAAGACCCAAATCTCCCAAAATGGCTCTTTCGAAACCACAAAGCTCCCCAAATGGCTGTTTCGAAGCCATAAAACTCCCCAAATGGCTGTTTCGAAGCCCCAAAGCTCCCCAAATGGCTGTTTCAAAGCCCCAAAGCTCCCCAAATGGCTGTTTCGCAGCCCCAAAGCTCACCAAATGGCTGTTTCGAAGCCCCAAAGCTCCCCAAATCAGCGTTTCAAAGCCCCGAAGCTCCCCAAATGGCTGTTTCGAAGACCCGAAGCTCCCCAAATGGCTGTTTCGAAGCCCCAAAGTTCCCCAAAACAGCTTTTTAGAGCACTGAAGCTCCCCAAATGGCTGTTTCGAAGCCCCAAAGCTTCCCAAATGGCTGTTTCGAAGCCCCAAAGCTCCCCAAATCAGCGTTTCAAAGCCCCAAAGCTCCCCAAATGGCTGTTTCAATGCCCCGAAGGTCCCGAAATGGCTGTTTCGAAGCCCCAAAGTTCCCCAAATCAGCGTTTTAGAGCCCCGAAGCTCCGCAAATGGCTGTTTCCAAGACCCGAAGATCCATAAATGGCTCTTTCGAAGCCCCAGATTTCCCCAAATCAGCCTTTTAGAGCACTGAAGCTCCCCAAATGGCTGTTTCGAAGCCCCAAAGCTCCCCAAATCAGCGTTTCAAAGCCCGAAGCTCCACAAATGGCTGTTTCGAAGCCCCAAAGCTCGCGATATGGCTGTTTCGAAGCCCCAAATCTCCCAAAATGGCTGTTTCGAAGCCCCAAAACTCCCCAAATGGCTGTTTCGAAGCCCCAAAGCTCCGCCAATCAGCGTTTTAGAGCTCCAAAGCTCCCCAAATGGCTGTTTCAAAGCCCCAAAGCTCACCAAATGGCTTTTTGAAAGCCCCAAACTCCCCAAATGGCTTTTTCAAAGCCCCAAAGCTCCCGAAATGGCTGTTTCGAAGCCCCAAAGCTCGCAATATGGCTCTTTTGCAGCCCCGAAGCTCCCCAAATGGCTGTTTCAAAGCCCCAAATCTCCACAAACGGCTGTTTCAAAGCCCCAAAGCTCCCCAAATGGCTGTTTCGAATCCCCAAATCTCCCGAAATGGCTGTTTCAAAGCCCCAAAGCTCCCCAAATGGCTGTTTCGAAGCCCCAAAGCTCCCCAAATGGCGGAATGAAAGTCGCGAAGTTCCCCAAATCAGCGTTTCAAAGTCCCGAAGCTCCCCAAATGAGCTTTTCAAAGCCCCGAAGCTCCCCAAATGGCTGTTTCGAAGCCCCAAAGCTCACGATATGGCTGTTTCGAAGCCCCAAAGCTCCCCAAATGGCTCTTTCGAAGCCCCCAAAATCCCCAAATGGCTGTTTCGAAGCCCCAAAGCTCTCCCAATCAGCGTTTTAGAGCCCCAAACCTCCCGAAATTGCTGTTTCATACCCCCAAAGCTCACCAAATGGCTTTTT
Source organism: Harpia harpyja (assembly GCF_026419915.1). Classification (NCBI taxonomy): domain Eukaryota; kingdom Metazoa; phylum Chordata; class Aves; order Accipitriformes; family Accipitridae; genus Harpia; species Harpia harpyja. Next base: position 305,091 of record NW_026293422.1, read on the forward strand.
GAAAGCCCCAAACCCCCCAAATGGCTTTTTCAAAGCCCCAAAGCTCCCGAAATGGCTGTTTCGAAGACCCAAATCTCCCAAAATGGCTGTTTCGAAGCCACAAAGCTCCCCAAATGGCTGTTTCGAAGCCACAAAACTCCCCAAATGGCTGTTTCGAAGCCCCAAAGCTCCCCAAATGTCTGTTTCAAAGCCCCAAAGCTCCCCAAATGGCTGTTTCGCAGCCCCAAAGCTCACCAAATGGCTGTTTCGAATCCCCAAATCTCCCGAAATGGCTGTTTCAAAGCCCCAAAGCTCCCCAAATGGCTGTTTCAAAGCCCCAAAGCTCCCCAAATGGCGGAATCAAAGTCGCGAAGTTCCCCAAATCAGCGTTTCAAAGCCCTGAAGCTCCCCAAATGAGCTTTTAAAAGCCCCGAAGCTCCCCAAATGGTTGTTTCGAAGCCCCAAAGCTCGAGATATGGCTGTTTCGCAGCCCTGAAGCTCCCCAAATGGCTGTTTCAAAGCCCCAAATCTCCACAAACGGCTGATTCAAAGCCCCAAAGCTCCCCAAATGGCTGTTTCGAATCCCCAAATCTCCCGAAATGGCTGTTTCAAAGCCCCAAAGGTCCCCCAATCAGCGTTTTAGAGCTCCAAAGTTCCCCAAATGGCTGTTTCAAAGCCACAGACCTCACCAAATGGCTGTTTCGAAGCCCCAAAGCTCCCCAAATGGCTGTTTCAAATCCCAAAACTCCCGGATTGGCTGTTTCGAAGCCCCAAATCTCCCCAAATGGCTGTTTCCAAGCCCCAAAGCTCCCCAAATGTCTGTTTCGAAGCCCCAATGCTCCCCAAATCAGCATTTTAGAGCCCCCAAATTCACCAAAAGGCTTTTTCGAAGGCCCGAAGCTCCCCAAATGGCTGTTTCGAAGCCCCGAAACTCCCCAAATCAGCGTTTTAGAGCCCTGAAGCTCCCCAAATGGCTGTTTACAAGACCCGAAGGTCCCCAAATGGCTGTTTCGAAGCCCCAAAGCTCCCCAAATCAGCGTTTCAAAGCCCCAAAGCTCCCCAAATGGCTGTTTCGAAGCCCCAAAGCTCCCCAAATGGCTGTTTCAAAGCACCAAAGCTCCACCAATCAGCGTTTTAGAGCTCCAAAGCTCCCCAAATGGCTGTTTCGAAGCCCCAAAGCTCACCAAATGGCTGTTTCGAAGCCCCAAAGCTCCCCAAATGGCTGTTTTGAAGACCCAAATCTCCCCAAATGGCTGTTTCGAAGCCACAAATCTCCCAAAATGGCTGTTTCGAAACCACAAAGCTCCCCAAATGGCTGTTTCGAAGCCATAAAACTCCCCAAATGGCTGTTTCGAAGCCTCAAAGCTCCCCAAATGGCTGTTTCAAAGCCCCAAAGCTCCCCAAATGGCGGAATGAAAGTCGCGAAGTTCCCCAAATCAGCGTTTCAAAGTCCCAAAGCTCCCCAAATGAGCTTTTCAAAGCCCCGAAGCTCCCCAAATGGCTGTTTCGAAGCCCCAAAGCTCACGATATGGCTGTTTCGAAGCCCCAAAGCTCCCCAAATGGCTCTTTCGAAGCCCCCAAAATCCCCAAATGGCTGTTTCGAAGCCCCAAAGCTCTCCCAATCAGCATTTTAGAGCCCCAAAGCTCCCGAAATGGCTGTTTCAAACCCCCAAAGCTCACCAAATGGCTTTTTGAAAGCCCCAAACCCCCCAAATGGCTTTTTCAAAGCCCCAAAGCTCCCGAAATGGCTGTTTCGAAGACCCAAATCTCCCAAAATGGCTGTTTCGAAGCCACAAAGCTCCCCAAATGGCTGTTTCGAAGCCACAAAACTCCCCAAATGGCTGTTTCGAAGCCCCAAAGCTCCCCAAATGGCTGTTTCAAAGCCCCAAAGCTCCCCAAATGGCTGTTTCGCAGCCCCAAAGCTCACCAAATGGCTGTTTCGAATCCCCAAATCTCCCGAAATGGCTGTTTCAAAGCCCCAAAGCTCCCCAAATGGCTGTTTCAAAGCCCCAAAGCTCCCCAAATGGCGGAATCAAAGTCGCGAAGTTCCCCAAATCAGCGTTTCAAAGCCCCGAAGCTCCCCAAATGAGCTTTTCAAAGCCCAGAAGCTCCCCAAATGGCTGTTTCAAAACCCCAAAGCTCGAGATATGGCTGTTTCGCAGCCCTGAAGCTCCCCAAATGGCTGTTTCAAAGCCCCAAATCTCCACAAACGGCTGATTCAAAGCCCCAAAGCTCCCCAAATGGCTGTTTCGAATCCCCAAATCTCCCGAAATGGCTGTTTCAAAGCCCCAAAGCTCCCCCAATCAGCGTTTTAGAGCTCCAAAGTTCCCCAAATGGCTGTTTCAAATCCCAAAACTCCCGGATTAGCTGTTTCGAAGCCCCAAATCTCCCCAAATGGCTGTTTCCAAGCCCCAAAGCTCCCCAAATGTCTGTTTCGAAGCCCCAATGCTCCCCAAATCAGCATTTTAGAGCCCCCAAATTCACCAAAAGGCTTTTTCGAAGGCCCGAAGCTCCCCAAATGGCTGTTTCGAAGCCCCGAAACTCCCCAAATCAGCGTTTTAGAGCCCTGAAGCTCCCCAAATGGCTGTTTACAAGACCCGAAGGTCCCCAAATGGCTGTTTCGAAGCCCCAAAGCTCCCCAAATCAGCGTTTCAAAGCCCCAAAGCTCCCCAAATGGCTGTTTCGAAGCCCCAAAGCTCCCCAAATGGCTGTTTCAAAGCACCAAAGCTCCACCAATCAGCGTTTTAGAGCTCCAAAGCTCCCCAAATGGCTGTTTCGAAGCCCCAAAGCTCACCAAATGGCTGTTTCGAAGCCCCAAAGCTCCCCAAATGGCTGTTTTGAAGACCCAAATCTCCCCAAATGGCTGTTTCGAAGCCACAAAACTCCCCAAATGGCTGTTTCGAAGCCCCAAAGCTCTCCCAATCAGCGTTTAGAGCTCCAAAGCTCCCCAAATGGCTGTTTCGAAGCCATAAAACTCCCCAAATGGCTGTTTCGAAGCCCCAAAGCTCCCCAAATGGCTGTTTCGCAGCCCCAAAGCTCACCAAATGGCTGTTTCGAAGCCCCAAGCTCCCCAAATCAGCGTTTCAAAGCCCCGAAGCTCCCCAAATGGCTGTTTAGAAGACCCGAAGCTCCCCAAATGGCTGTTTCGAAGCCCCAAAGTTCCCCAAAACAGCTTTTTAGAGCACTGAAGCTCCCCAAATGGCTGTTTCGAAGCCCCAAAGCTTCCCAAATGGCTGTTTCGAAGCCCCAAAGCTCCCCAAATCAGCGTTTCAAAGCCCCAAAGCTCCCCAAATGGCTGTTTCAATGCCCCGAAGGTCCCGAAATGGCTGTTTCGAAGCCCCAAAGTTCCCCAAATCAGCGTTTTAGAGCCCCGAAGCTCCGCAAATGGCTGTTTCCAAGACCCGAAGATCCATAAATGGCTCTTTCGAAGCCCCAGATTTCCCCAAATCAGCCTTTTAGAGCACTGAAGCTCCCCAAATGGCTGTTTCGAAGCCCCAAAGCTCCCCAAATCAGCGTTTCAAAGCCCGAAGCTCCCCAAATGGCTGTTTCGAAGCCCCAAAGCTCGCGATATGGCTGTTTCGCAGCCGTGAAGCTCCCCAAATGGCTGTTTCAAAGACCCAAAGCTCCCCAAATCAGCGTTTCAAAGCCCCAAAGCTCCCCAAATGGCTGTTTCAAAGCCCCAAAGCTCCTGAGATGGCTGTTTCGAAGCCCCAAATCTCCCAAAATGGCTGTTTCGAAGCCCCAAAACTCCCCAAATGGCTGTTTCGAAGCACCAAAGCTCCACCAATCAGCGTTTTAGAGCTCCAAAGCTCCCCAAATGGCTGTTTCGAAGCCCCAAAGCTCACCAAATGGCTGTTTCGAAGCCCCAAAGCTCCCCAAATGGCTGTTTTGAAGACCCAAATCTCCCCAAATGGCTGTTTCGAAGCCACAAAACTCCCCAAACGGCTGTTTCGAAGCCCCAAAGCTCTCCCAATCAGCGTTTTAGAGCTCCAAAGCTCCCCAAATGGCTGTTTCAAAGACCCAAAGCTCACCAAATGGCTGTTTCGCAGCCCCAAAGCTCACCAAATGGCTGTTTCGAAGCCCCAAAGCTCCCCAAATCAGCGTTTCAAAGCCCCGAAGCTCCCCAAATGGCTGTTTAGAAGACCCGAAGCTCCCCAAATGGCTGTTTCGAAGCCCCAATGTTCCCCAAAACAGCTTTTTAGAGCACTGAAGCTCCCCAAATGGCTGTTTCGAATCCCCAAATCTCCCGAAATGGCTGTTTCAAAGCCCCAAAGCTCCCCAAATGGCTGTTTCAAAGCCCCAAAGCTTCCCAAATGGCGGAATCAAAGTCGCGAAGTTCCCCAAATCAGCGTTTCAAAGCCCCGAAGCTCCCCAAATGAGCTTTTCAAAGCCCCGAAGCTCCCCAAATGGCTGTTTCAAAGCCCCAAAGCTCGAGATATGGCTGTTTCGCAGCCCTGAAGCTCCCCAAATGGCTGTTTCAAAGCCCCAAATCTCCACAAACGGCTGATTCAAAGCCCCAAAGCTCCCCAAATGGCTGTTTCGAATCCCCAAATCTCCCGAAATGGCTGTTTCAAAGCCCCAAAGCTCCCCCAATCAGCGTTTTAGAGCTCCAAAGTTCCCCAAATGGCTGTTTCAAAGCCACAGACCTCACCAAATGGCTGTTTCGAAGCCCCAAAGCTCCCCAAATGGCTGTTTCAAATCCCAAAACTCCCGGATTAGCTGTTTCGAAGCCCCAAATCTCCCCAAATGGCTGTTTCCAAGCCCCAAAGCTCCCCAAATGTCTGTTTCGAAGCCCCAATGCTCCCCAAATCAGCATTTTAGAGCCCCCAAATTCACCAAAAGTCTTTTTCGAAGGCCCGAAGCTCCCCAAATGGCTGTTTCGAAGCCCCGAAACTCCCCAAATCAGCGTTTTAGAGCCCTGAAGCTCCCCAAATGGCTGTTTACAAGACCCGAAGGTCCCCAAATGGCTGTTTCGAAGCCCCAAAGCTCCCCAAATCAGCGTTTCAAAGCCCCAAAGCTCCCCAAATGGCTGTTTCGAAGCCCCAAAGCTCCCCAAATGGCTGTTTCAAAGCACCAAAGCTCCACCAATCAGCGTTTTAGAGCTCCAAAGCTCCCCAAATGGCTGTTTCGAAGCCCCAAAGCTCACCAAATGGCTGTTTCGAAGCCCCAAAGCTCCCCAAATGGCTGTTTTGAAGACCCAAATCTCCCCAAATGGCTGTTTCGAAGCCACAAAACTCCCCAAACGGCTGTTTCGAAGCCCCAAAGCTCTCCCAATCAGCGTTTTAGAGCTCCAAAGCTCCCCAAATGGCTGTTTCAAACCCCCAAAGCTCACCAAATGGCTTTTTGAAAGCCCCAAACCCCCCAAATGGCTTTTTCAAAGCCCCAAAGCTCCCGAAATGGCTGTTTCGAAACCACAAAGCTCCCCAAATGGCTGTTTCGAAGCCATAAAACTCCCCAAATGGCTGTTTCGAAGCCCCAAAGCTCCCCAAATGGCTGTTTCAAAGCCCCAAAGCTCCCCAAATGGCTGTTTCGAAGCCCCAAAGCTCACCAAATGGCTGTTTCGAAGCCCCAAAGCTCTCCCAATCAGCGTTTTAGAGCTCCAAAGCTCCCCAAATGGCTGTTTCAAACCCCCAAAGCTCACCAAATGGCTTTTTGAAAGCCCCAAACCCCCCAAATGGCTTTTTCAAAGCCCCAAAGCTCCCGAAATGGCTGTTTCGAAACCACAAAGCTCCCCAAATGGCTGTTTCGAAGCCATAAAACTCCCCAAATGGCTGTTTCGAAGCCCCAAAGCTCCCCAAATGGCTGTTTCGCAGCCCCCAAAGCTCACCAAATGGCTGTTTCGAAGCCCCAAAGCTCCCCAAATCAGCGTTTCAAAGCCCCGAAGCTCCCCAAATGGCTGTTTAGAAGACCCGAAGCTCCCCAAATGGCTGTTTCGAAGCCCCAAAGTTCCCCAAAACAGCTTTTTAGAGCACTGAAGCTCCCCAAATGGCTGTTTCGAAGCCCCAAAGCTTCCCAAATGGCTGTTTCGAAGCCCCAAAGCTCCCCAAATCAGCGTTTCAAAGCCCCAAAGCTCCCCAAATGGCTGTTTCAATGCCCCGAAGGTCCCGAAATGGCTGTTTCGAAGCCCCAAAGTTCCCCAAATCAGCGTTTTAGAGCCCCGAAGCTCCGCAAATGGCTGTTTCCAAGACCCGAAGATCCATAAATGGCTCTTTCGAAGCCCCAGATTTCCCCAAATCAGCCTTTTAGAGCACTGAAGCTCCCCAAATGGCTGTTTCGAAGCCCCAAAGCTCCCCAAATCAGCGTTTTCAAAGCCCGAAGCTCCCCAAATGGCTGTTTCGAAGCCCCAAAGCTCGCGATATGGCTGTTTCGCAGCCGTGAAGCTCCCCAAATGGCTGTTTCAAAGACCCAAAGCTCCCCAAATCAGCGTTTCAAAGCCCCAAAGCTCCCCAAATGGCTGTTTCAAAGCCCCAAAGCTCCTGAGATGCTGTTTCGAAGCCCCAAATCTCCCAAAATGGCTGTTTCGAAGCCCCAAAACTCCCCAAATGGCTGTTTCGAAGCACCAAAGCTCCACCAATCAGCGTTTTAGAGCTCCAAAGCTCCCCAAATGGCTGTTTCGAAGCCCCAAAGCTCACCAAATGGCTGTTTCGAAGCCCCAAAGCTCCCCAAATGGCTGTTTTGAAGACCCAAATCTCCCCAAATGGCTGTTTCGAAGCCACAAAACTCCCCAAACGGCTGTTTCGAAGCCCCAAAGCTCTCCCAATCAGCGTTTTAGAGCTCCAAAGCTCCCCAAATGGCTGTTTCAAAGACCCAAAGCTCACCAATGGCTGTTTCGCAGCCCCAAAGCTCACCAAATGGCTGTTCGAAGCCCCAAAGCTCCCCAAATCAGCGTTTCAAAGCCCCGAAGCTCCCAAATGGCTGTTTAGAAGACCCGAAGCTCCCCAAATGGCTGTTTCGAAGCCCCAAAGTTCCCCAAAACAGCTTTTTAGAGCACTGAAGCTCCCCAAATGGCTGTTTCGAATCCCCAAATCTCCCGAAATGGCTGTTTCAAAGCCCCAAAGCTCCCCAAATGGCTGTTTCAAAGCCCCAAAGCTCCCCAAATGGCGGAATCAAAGTCGCGAAGTTCCCCAAATCAGCGTTTCAAAGCCCCGAAGCTCCCCAAATGAGCTTTTCAAAGCCCCGAAGCTCCCCAAATGGCTGTTTCGAAGCCCCAAAGCTCGAGATATGGCTGTTTCGCAGCCCTGAAGCTCCCCAAATGGCTGTTTCAAAGCCCCAAATCTCCACAAACGGCTGATTCAAAGCCCCAAAGCTCCCCAAATGGCTGTTTCGAATCCCCAAATCTCCCGAAATGGCTGTTTCAAAGCCCCAAAGCTCCCCCAATCAGCGTTTTAGAGCTCCAAAGTTCCCCAAATGGCTGTTTCAAAGCCACAGACCTCACCAAATGGCTGTTTCGAAGCCCCAAAGCTCCCCAAATGGCTGTTTCAAATCCCAAAACTCCCGGATTAGCTGTTTCGAAGCCCCAAATCTCCCCAAATGGCTGTTTCCAAGCCCCAAAGCTCCCCAAATGTCTGTTTCGAAGCCCCAATGCTCCCCAAATCAGCATTTTAGAGCCCCCAAATTCACCAAAAGTCTTTTTCGAAGGCCCGAAGCTCCCCAAATGGCTGTTTCGAAGCCCGAAACTCCCCAAATCAGCGTTTTAGAGCCCTGAAGCTCCCCAAATGGCTGTTTACAAGACCCGAAGGTCCCCAAATGGCTGTTTCGAAGCCCCAAAGCTCCCCAAATCAGCGTTTCAAAGCCCCAAAGCTCCCAAATGGCTGTTTCGAAGCCCCAAAGCTCCCCAAATGGCTGTTTCAAAGCACCAAAGCTCCACCAATCAGCGTTTTAGAGCTCCAAAGCTCCCCAAATGGCTGTTTCGAAGCCCAAAGCTCACCAAATGGCTGTTTCGAAGCCCCAAAGCTCCCCAAGGCTGTTTTGAAGACCCAAATCTCCCCAAATGGCTGTTTCGAAGCCACAAAACTCCCCAAACGGCTGTTTCGAAGCCCCAAAGCTCTCCCAATCAGCGTTTTAGAGCTCCAAAGCTCCCCAAATGGCTGTTTCAAACCCCCAAAGCTCACCAAATGGCTTTTTGAAAGCCCCAAACCCCCCAAATGGCTTTTTCAAAGCCCCAAAGCTCCCGAAATGGCTGTTTCGAAACCACAAAGCTCCCCAAATGGCTGTTTCGAAGCCATAAAACTCCCCAAATGGCTGTTTCGAAGCCCCAAAGCTCCCCAAATGGCTGTTTCAAAGCCCCAAAGCTCCCCAAATGGCTGTTTCGCAGCCCCAAAGCTCACCAAATGGCTGTTTCGAAGCCCCAAAGCTCCCCAAATCAGCGTTTCAAAGCCCCGAAGCTCCCCAAATGGCTGTTTAGAAGACCCGAAGCTCCCCAAATGGCTGTTTCGAAGCCCCAAAGTTCCCCAAAACAGCTTTTTAGAGCACTGAAGCTCCCCAAATGGCTGTTTCGAAGCCCCAAAGCTTCCCAAATGGCTGTTTCGAAGCCCCAAAGCTCCCCAAATCAGCGTTTCAAAGCCCCAAAGCTCCCCAAATGGCTGTTTCAATGCCCCGAAGGTCCCGAAATGGCTGTTTCGAAGCCCCAAAGTTCCCCAAATCAGCGTTTTTAGAGCCCCGAAGCTCCGCAAATGGCTGTTTCCAAGACCCGAAGATCCATAAATGGCTCTTTCGAAGCCCCAGATTTCCCCAAATCAGCCTTTTAGAGCACTGAAGCTCCCCAAATGGCTGTTTCGAAGCCCAAAGCTCGCGATATGGCTGTTTCGCAGCCGTGAAGCTCCCCAAATGGCTGTTTCAAAGACCCAAAGCTCCCCAAATCAGCGTTTCAAAGCCCCAAAGCTCCCCAAATGGCTGTTTCAAAGCCCCAAAGCTCCTGAGATGGCTGTTTCGAAGCCCCAAATCTCCCAAAATGGCTGTTTCGAAGCCCCAAAACTCCCCAAATGGCTGTTTCGAAGCACCAAAGCTCCACTAATCAGCGTTTTAGAGCTCCAAAGCTCCCCAAATGGCTGTTTCGAAGCCCCAAAGCTCACCAAATGGCTGTTTCGAAGCCCCAAAGCTCCCCAAATGGCTGTTTTGAAGACCCAAATGTCCCCAAATGGCTGTTTCGAAGCCACAAAACTCCCCAAACGGCTGTTTCGAAGCCCCAAAGCTCTCCCAATCAGCGTTTTAGAGCTCCAAAGCTCCCCAAATGGCTGTTTCAAAGACCCAAAGCTCCCCAAATGGCTGTTTCGCAGCCCCAAAGCTCACCAAATGGCTGTTTCGAAGCCCCAAAGCTCCCCAAATCAGCGTTTCAAAGCCCCGAAGCTCCCCAAATGGCTGTTTAGAAGACCCGAAGCTCCCCAAATGGCTGTTTCGAAGCCCCAAAGTTCCCCAAAACAGCTTTTTAGAGCACTGAAGCTCCCCAAATGGCTGTTTCGAAGCCCCAAAGCTTCCCAAATGGCTGTTTCGAAGCCCCAAAGCTCCCCAAATCAGCGTTTCAAAGCCCCAAAGCTCCCCAAATGGCTGTTTCAATGCCCCGAAGGTCCCGAAATGGCTGTTTCGAAGCCCCAAAGTTCCCCAAATCAGCGTTTTAGAGCCCCGAAGCTCCGCAAATGGCTGTTTCCAAGACCCGAAGATCCATAAATGGCTCTTTCGAAGCCCCAGATTTCCCCAAATCAGCCTTTTAGAGCACTGAAGCTCCCCAAATGGCTGTTTCGAAGCCCCAAAGCTCCCCAAATCAGCGTTTCAAAGCCCGAAGCTCCCCAAATGGCTGTTTCGAAGCACCAAAGCTCGCGATATGGCTGTTTCGCAGCCGTGAAGCTCCCCAAATGGCTGTTTCAAAGACCCAAAGCTCCCCAAATCAGCGTTTCAAAGCCCCAAAGCTCCCCAAATGGCTGTTTCAAAGCCCCAAATCTCCCAAAATGGCTGTTTCGAAGCCCCAAAACTCCCCAAATGGCTGTTTCGAAGCCCCAAATCTCCCAAAATGGCTGTTTCGAAGCCCCGAAGCTCCCCCAATCAGCGTTTTAGAGCTCCAAAGCTCCCCAAATGGCTGTTTCAAAGCCCCAAAGCTCACCAAATGGCTTTTTGAAAGCCCCAAACTCCCCAAATGGCTTTTTCAAAGCCCCAAAGCTCCTGAAATGGCTGTTTCGAAGATCCAAATCTCCCAAAATGGTTGTTTCGAAGCCACAAAACTCCCCAAATGGCTGTTTCGAAGCCCCAAAGCTCCCCAAATGGCTGTTTCAAAGCCACAAAGCTTTCCCAAATGGCTGTTTCGCAGCCCCGAAGCTCACCAAATGTCTGTTTCAAAGCCCCAAAGCTCCCCAAATCAGCCTTTTAGAGCCCCGAAGCTCCCCAAATGGCTGTTTCGAAGCCCCAAAGCTCCCCAAATCAGCGTTTCAAAGCCCCAAAGCTCGCAATATGGCTCTTTCGCAGCCCCGAAGCTCCCCAAATGGCTGTTTCAAAGCCCCAAATCTCCACAAACGGCTGTTTCAAAGCCCCAAAGCTCCCCAAATGGCTGTTTCGAATCCCCAAATCTCCCGAAATGGCTGTTTCAAAGCCCCAAAGCTCCCCAAATGGCTGTTTCAAAGCCCCAAAGCTCCCCAAATGGCGGAATGAAAGTCGCGAAGTTCCCCAAATCAGAGTTTCAAAGTCCCGAAGCTCACCAAATGAGCTTTTCAAAGCCCCGAAGCTCCCCAAATGGCTGTTTCGAAGCCCCAAAGCTCCCCAAATGGCTGTTTCGAAGACCCAAAGCTCCCCAAATGGCTCTTTCGAAGCCCCCCAAATCCCCAAATGGCTGTTTCGAAGCCCCAAAGCTCTCCCAATCAGCGTTTTAGAGCCCCAAACCTCCCGAAATGGCTGTTTCAAACCCCTAAAGCTCACCAAATGGCTTTTTGAAAGCCCCAAACCCCCCAAATGGCTTTTTCAAAGCCCCAAAACTCCCGAAATGGCTGTTTCGAAGACCCAAATCTCCCAAAATGGCTGTTTCGAATCCCCAAATCTCCCCAAATGGCTGTTTCGAAGCCACAAAACTCCCCAAATGGCTGTTTCAAAGCCCCAAAGCTCCCCAAATGGCTGTTTCGCATCCCCAAAGCTCACCAAATGGCTGTTTCGAATCCCCAAATCTCCCGAAATGGCTGTTTCAAAGCCCCAAAGCTCCCCAAATGGCTGTTTCAAAGCCCCAAAGCTCCCCAAATGGCGGAATCAAAGTCGCGAAGTTCCCCAAATCAGCGTTTCAAAGCCCCGAAGCTCCCCAAATGAGCTTTTCAAAGCCCCGAAGCTCCCCAAATGGCTGTTTCGAAGCCCCAAAGCTCGAGATATGGCTGTTTCGCAGCCCTGAAGCTCCCCAAATGGCTGTTTCAAAGCCCCAAATCTCCACAAACGGCTGATTCAAAGCCCCAAAGCTCCCCAAATGGCTGTTTCGAATCCCCAAATCTCCCCAAATGGCTGTTTCAAAGCCCCAAAGGTCCCCCAATCAGCGTTTTAGAGCTCCAAAGTTCCCCAAATGGCTGTTTCAAAGCCACAGACCTCACCAAATGGCTGTTTCGAAGCCCCAAAGCTCCCCAAATGGCTGTTTCCAAGCCCCAAAGCTCCCCAAATGTCTGTTTCGAAGCCCCAATGCTCCCCAAATCAGCATTTTAGAGCCCCCAAATTCACCAAAAGTCTTTTTCGAAGGCCCGAAGCTCCCCAAATGGCTGTTTCGAAGCCCCGAAACTCCCCAAATCAGCGTTTTAGAGCCCTGAAGCTCCCCAAATGGCTGTTTACAAGACCCGAAGGTCCCCAAATGGCTGTTTCGAAGCCCCAAAGCTCCCCAAATCAGCGTTTCAAAGCCCCAAAGCTCCCCAAATGGCTGTTTCGAAGCCCCAAAGCTCCCCAAGTGGCTGTTTCAAAGCACCAAAGCTCCACCAATCAGCGTTTTAGAGCTCCAAAGCTCCCCAAATGGCTGTTTCGAAGCCCCAAAGCTCACCAAATGGCTGTTTCGAAGCCCCAAAGCTCCCCAAATGGCTGTTTTGAAGACCCAAATCTCCCCAAATGGCTGTTTCGAAGCCACAAAACTCCCCAAACGGCTGTTTCGAAGCCCCAAAGCTCTCCCAATCAGCGTTTTAGAGCTCCAAAGCTCCCCAAATGGCTGTTTCAAACCCCCAAAGCTCACCAAATGGCTTTTTGAAAGCCCCAAACCCCCCAAATGGCTTTTTCAAAGCCCCAAAGCTCCCGAAATGGCTCTTTCGAAACTACAAAGCTCCCCAAATGGCTGTTTCGAAGCCATAAAACTCCCCAAATGGCTGTTTCGAAGCCCCAAAGCTCCCCAAATGGCTGTTTCAAAGCCCCAAAGCTCCCCAAATAACTGTTTCGCAGCCCCAAAGCTCACCAAATGGCTGTTTCGAAGCCCCAAAGCTCCCCAAATCAGCGTTTCAAAGCCCCGAAGCTCCCCAAATGGCTGTTTAGAAGACCCGAAGCTCCCCAAATGGCTGTTTCGAAGCCCCAAAGTTCCCCAAAACAGCGTTTTAGAGCACTGAAGCTCCCCAAATGGCTGTTTCGAAGCCCCAAATCTCCACAAACGGCTGTTTCAAAGCCCCAGATTTCCCCAAATCAGCCTTTTAGAGCACTGAAGCTCCCCAAATGGCTGTTTCGAAGCCCCAAAGCTCCCCAAATCAGCGTTTCAAAGCCCGAAGCTCCCCAAATGGCTGTTTCGAAGCCCCAAAGCTCGCGATATGGCTGTTTCGCAGCCGTGAAGCTCCCCAAATGGCTGTTTCAAAGACCCAAAGCTCCCCAAATCAGCGTTTCAAAGCCCCAAAGCTCCCCAAATGGCTGTTTCGAAGCCCCAAAGCTCCCCAAATGGCGGAATCAAAGTCGCGAAGCTCCCCAAATCAGCGTTTCAAAGCCCCGAAGCTCCCCAAATGGCTGTTTCAAAGCACCAAAGCTCCTGAAATGGCTGTTTCGAAGACCCAAATCTCCCAAAATGGCTGTTTCGAAGCCCCAAAACTCCCCAAATGGCTGTTTCGAAGCCCCGAAGCTCCTGAGATGGCTGTTTCGAAGACCCAAATCTCCCAAAATGGCTGTTTCAAAGCCCCAAAACTCCCCAAATGGCTGTTTCGAAGCCCCGAAGCTCCCCCAATCAGCGTTTTAGAGCTCCAAAGCTCCCCAAATGGCTGTTTCAAAGCCCCAAAGCTCACCAAATGGCTTTTTGAAAGCCCCAAACTCCCCAAATGGCTTTTTCAAAGCCCCAAAGCTCCCGAAATGGCTGTTTCGAAGACCCAAATCTCCCAAAATGGCTGTTTCGAAGCCACAAAACTCCCCAAATGGCTGTTTCGAAGCCCCAAAGCTCCCCAAATGGCTGTTTCAAAGCCCCAAAGCTTTCCCAAATGGCTGTTTCGCAGCCCCGAAGCTCACCAAATGTCTGTTTCAAAGCCCCAAAGCTCCCCAAATCAGCCTTTTAGAGCCCCGAAGCTCACCAAATGGCTGTTTCGAATCCCCAAATCTCCCGAAATGGCTGTTTCAAAGCCCCAAAGCTCCCCAAATGGCTGTTTCAAAGCCCCAAAGCTCCCCAAATGGCGGAATCAAAGTCGCGAAGTTCCCCAAATCAGCGTTTCAAAGCCCCGAAGCTCCCCAAATGAGCTTTTCAAAGCCCCGAAGCTCCCCAAATGGCTGTTTCGAAGCCCCAAAGCTCGAGATATGGCTGTTTCGCAGCCCTGAAGCTCCCCAAATGGCTGTTTCAAAGCCCCAAATCTCCACAAACGGCTGATTCAAAGCCCCAAAGCTCCCCAAATGGCTGTTTCGAATCCCCAAATCTCCCGAAATGGCTGTTTCAAAGCCCCAAAGGTCCCCCAATCAGCGTTTTAGAGCTCCAAAGTTCCCCAAATGGCTGTTTCAAAGCCACAGACCTCACCAAATGGCTGTTTCGAAGCCCCAAAGCTCCCCAAATGGCTGTTTCCAAGCCCCAAAGCTCCCCAAATGTCTGTTTCGAAGCCCCAATGCTCCCCAAATCAGCATTTTAGAGCCCCCAAATTCACCAAAAGTCTTTTTCGAAGGCCCGAAGCTCCCCAAATGGCTGTTTCGAAGCCCCGAAACTCCCCAAATCAGCGTTTTAGAGCCCTGAAGCTCCCCAAATGGCTGTTTACAAGACCCGAAAGTCCCCAAATGGCTGTTTCGAAGCCCCAAAGCTCCCCAAATCAGCGTTTCAAAGCCCCAAAGCTCCCCAAATGGCTGTTTCGAAGCCCCAAAGCTCCCCAAGTGGCTGTTTCAAAGCACCAAAGCTCCACCAATCAGCGTTTTAGAGCTCCAAAGCTCCCCAAATGGCTGTTTCGAAGCCCCAAAGCTCACCAAATGGCTGTTTCGAAGCCCCAAAGCTCCCCAAATGGCTGTTTTGAAGACCCAAATCTCCCCAAATGGCTGTTTTGAAGCCCCAAAACTCCCCAAACGGCTGTTTCGAAGCCCCAAAGCTCTCCCAATCAGCGTTTTAGAGCTCCAAAGCTCCCCAAATGGCTGTTTCAAACCCCCAAAGCTCACCAAATGGCTTTTTGAAAGCCCCAAACCCCCCAAATGGCTTTTTCAAAGCCCCAAAGCTCCCGAAATGGCTGTTTCGAAACCACAAAGCTCCCCAAATGGCTGTTTCGAAGCCATAAAACTCCCCAAATGGCTGTTTCGAAGCCCCAAAGCTCCCCAAATGGCTGTTTCAAAGCCCCAAAGCTCCCCAAATAACTGTTTCGCAGCCCCAAAGCTCACCAAATGGCTGTTTCGAAGCCCCAAAGCTCCCCAAATCAGCGTTTCAAAGCCCCGAAGCTCCCCAAATGGCTGTTTAGAAGACCCGAAGCTCCCCAAATGGCTGTTTCGAAGCCCCAAAGTTCCCCAAAACAGCGTTTTAGAGCACTGAAGCTCCCCAAATGGCTGTTTCGAAGCCCCAAATCTCCACAAACGGCTGTTTCAAAGCCCCAGATTTCCCCAAATCAGCCTTTTAGAGCACTGAAGCTCCCCAAATGGCTGTTTCGAAGCCCCAAAGCTCCCCAAATCAGCGTTTCAAAGCCCGAAGCTCCCCAAATGGCTGTTTCGAAGCCCCAAAGCTCGCGATATGGCTGTTTCGCAGCCGTGAAGCTCCCCAAATGGCTGTTTCAAAGACCCAAAGCTCCCCAAATCAGCGTTTCAAAGCCCCAAAGCTCCCCAAATGGCTGTTTCGAAGCCCCAAAGCTCCCCAAATGGCGGAATCAAAGTCGCGAAGCTCCCCAAATCAGCGTTTCAAAGCCCCGAAGCTCCCCAAATGGCTGTTTCAAAGCACCAAAGCTCCTGAAATGGCTGTTTCGAAGACCCAAATCTCCCAAAATGGCTGTTTCGAAGCCCCAAAACTCCCCAAATGGCTGTTTCGAAGCCCCGAAGCTCCTGAGATGGCTGTTTCGAAGACCCAAATCTCCCAAAATGGCTGTTTCAAAGCCCCAAAACTCCCCAAATGGCTGTTTCGAAGCCCCGAAGCTCCCCCAATCAGCGTTTTAGAGCTCCAAAGCTCCCCAAATGGTTGTTTCAAAGCCCCAAAGCTCACCAAATGGCTTTTTGAAAGCCCCAAACTCCCCAAATGGCTTTTTCAAAGCCCCAAAGCTCCCGAAATGGCTGTTTCGAAGACCCAAATCTCCCAAAATGGCTGTTTCGAAGCCACAAAACTCCCCAAATGGCTGTTTCGAAGCCCCAAAGCTCCCCAAATGGCTGTTTCAAAGCCCCAAAGCTTTCCCAAATGGCTGTTTCGCAGCCCCGAAGCTCACCAAATGTCTGTTTCAAAGCCCCAAAGCTCCCCAAATCAGCCTTTTAGAGCCCCGAAGCTCCCCAAATGGCTGTTTCGAAGCCCCAAAGCTCCCCAAATCAGCGTTTCAAAGCCCCAAAGCTCTACAGATGGCTGTTTCCAAGCCCCAAACCTCCCGAAATGGCTGTTTCAAAGCCCCAAAGCTCCCCAAATGGCTCTTTCGAAGCCCCAAAGCTCCCCGAATGGCGGAATCAAAGTCGCGAAGTTCCCCAAATCAGCGTTTCAAAGCCCCGAAGCTCCCCAAATGGCTGTTTCAAAGCCCCAAATCTCCACAAACGGCTGTTTCAAAGCCCCAAAGCTCCCCAAATGGCTGTTTCGAATCCCCAAATCTCCCGAAATGGCTGTTTCGAAGCCCCAAAGCTCCCCAAATGGCGGAATGAAAGTTGCGAAGCTCCCCAAATCAGCGTTTCAAAGCCCCGAAGCTCCCCAAATGGCTGTTTCAAAGCCCCAAAGCTCCCCAAATGGCTGTTTCGAAGACCCAAATCTCCCAAAATGGCTGTTTCGAAGCCCCAAAACTCCCCAAATGGCTGTTTCGAAGCCCCGAAGCTCCCCCAATCAGCGTTTTAGAGCTCCAAAGCTCCCCAAATGGCTGTTTCAAAGCCCCAAAGCTCACCAAATGTCTTTTTGAAAGCCCCAAACCTCCCGAAATGGCTGTTTCAAAGCCGCAAAGCTCCCCAAATGGCTGTTTCGAAGCCCCAAAGCTCCCCAAATGGCTGTTTCAAAGCCCCAAAGCTTTCCCAAATGGCTGTTTCGCAGCCCCGAAGCTCACCAAATGTCTGTTTCAAAGCCCCAAAGCTCCCCAAATCAGCCTTTTAGAGCTGCAAAGCTCCCCAAATGGCTGTTTCGAAGCCCCAAAGCTCCCCAAATCAGCGTTTCAAAGCCCCAAAGCTCTACAGATGGCTGTTTCCAAGCCCCAAACCTCCCGAAAGGGCTGTTTCAAAGCCCCAAAGCTCCCCAAATCAGCGTTTCAAAGCCCCGAAGCTCCCCAAATGAGCTTTTCAAAGCCCCGAAGCTCCCCAAATGGCTGATTCGAAGCCCCAAAGCTCGCGATATGGCTGTTTCGCAGCCCTGAAGCTCCCCAAATGGCTGTTTCAAAGCCCCAAATCTCCACAAACGGCTGTTTCAAAGCCCCAAAGCTCCCCAAATGGCTGTTTCGAATCCCCAAAGCTCCCGAAATGGCTGTTTCAAAGCCCCAAAGCTCCCCAAATGAGCTTTTCAAAGCCCCGAAGCTCCCCAAATGGCTGTTTCGAAGCCCCAAAGCTCACGATATGGCTGTTTCGCAGCCCTGAAGCTCCCCAAATGGCTGTTTCAAAGCCCCAAATCTCCACAAACGGCTGATTCAAAGCCCCAAAGCTCCCCAAATGGCTGTTTCGAATCCCCAAATCTCCCCAAATGGCTGTTTCGAAGCCCCGAAGCTCCCCCAATCAGCGTTTTAGAGCTCCAAAGTTCCCCAAATGGCTGTTTCAAAGCCACAGACCTCACCAAATGGCTGTTTCGAAGCCCCAAAGCTCCCCAAATGGCTGTTTCAAATCCCAAAACTCCCGGATTGGCTGTTTTGAAGCCCCAAATCTCCCCAAATGGCTGTTTCCAAGCCCCAAAGCTCCCCAAATGTCTGTTTCGAAGCCCCAATGCTCCCCAAATCAGCATTTTAGAGCCCCCAAATTCACCAAAAGGCTTTTTCGAAGGCCCGAAGCTTCCCAAATGGCTGTTTCGAAGCCCCAAAGCTCCCCAAATCAGCGTTTCAAAGCCCCAAAGCTCCCCAAATGGCTGTTTCAATGCCCCGAAGGTCCCGAAATGGCTGTTTCGAAGCCCCAAAGTTCCCCAAATCAGCGTTTTAGAGCCCCGAAGCTCCGCAAATGGCTGTTTCCAAGACCCGAAGATCCATAAATGGCTCTTTCGAAGCCCCAGATTTCCCCAAATCAGCCTTTTAGAGCACTGAAGCTCCCCAAATGGCTGTTTCGAAGCCCCAAAGCTCCCCAAATCAGCGTTTCAAAGCCCGAAGCTCCCCAAATGGCTGTTTCGAAGCCCCAAAGCTCGCGATATGGCTGTTTCGCAGCCGTGAAGCTCCCCAAATGGCTGTTTCAAAGACCCAAAGCTCCCCAAATCAGCGTTTCAAAGCCCCAAAGCTCCCCAAATGGCTGTTTCGAAGCCCCAAAGCTCCCCAAATGGCGGAATCAAAGTCGCGAAGCTCCCCAAATCAGCGTTTCAAAGCCCCGAAGCTCCCCAAATGGCTGTTTCAAAGCACCAAAGCTCCTGAAATGGCTGTTTCGAAGACCCAAATCTCCCAAAATGGCTGTTTCGAAGCCCCAAAACTCCCCAAATGGCTGTTTCGAAGCCCCGAAGCTCCTGAGATGGCTGTTTCGAAGACCCAAATCTCCCAAAATGGCTGTTTCAAAGCCCCAAAACTCCCCAAATGGCTGTTTCGAAGCCCCGAAGCTCCCCCAATCAGCGTTTTAGAGCTCCAAAGCTCCCCAAATGGCTGTTTCAAAGCCCCAAAGCTCACCAAATGGCTTTTTGAAAGCCCCAAACTCCCCAAATGGCTTTTTCAAAGCCCCAAAGCTCCCGAAATGGCTGTTTCGAAGACCCAAATCTCCCAAAATGGCTGTTTCGAAGCCACAAAACTCCCCAAATGGCTGTTTCGAAGCCCCAAAGCTCCCCAAATGGCTGTTTCAAAGCCCCAAAGCTTTCCCAAATGGCTGTTTCGCAGCCCCGAAGCTCACCAAATGTCTGTTTCAAAGCCCCAAAGCTCCCCAAATCAGCCTTTTAGAGCCCCGAAGCTCCCCAAATGGCTGTTTCGAAGCCCCAAAGCTCCCCAAATCAGCGTTTCAAAGCCCCAAAGCTCTACAGATGGCTGTTTCCAAGCCCCAAACCTCCCGAAATGGCTGTTTCAAAGCCCCAAAGCTCCCCAAATGGCTCTTTCGAAGCCCCAAAGCTCCCCGAATGGCGGAATCAAAGTCGCGAAGTTCCCCAAATCAGCGTTTCAAAGCCCCGAAGCTCCCCAAATGGCTGTTTCAAAGCCCCAAATCTCCACAAACGGCTGTTTCAAAGCCCCAAAGCTCCCCAAATGGCTGTTTCGAATCCCCAAATCTCCCGAAATGGCTGTTTCGAAGCCCCAAAGCTCCCCAAATGGCGGAATGAAAGTTGCGAACCTCCCCAAATCAGCGTTTCAAAGCCCCGAAGCTCCCCAAATGGCTGTTTCAAAGCCCCAAAGCTCCCCAAATGGCTGTTTCGAAGACCCAAATCTCCCAAAATGGCTGTTTCGAAGCCCCAAAACTCCCCAAATGGCTGTTTCGAAGCCCCGAAGCTCCCCCAATCAGCGTTTTAGAGCTCCAAAGCTCCCCAAATGGCTGTTTCAAAGCCCCAAAGCTCACCAAATGTCTTTTTGAAAGCCCCAAACCTCCCGAAATGGCTGTTTCAAAGCCGCAAAGCTCCCCAAATGGCTGTTTCGAAGCCCCAAAGCTCCCCAAATGGCTGTTTCAAAGCCCCAAAGCTTTCCCAAATGGCTGTTTCGCAGCCCCGAAGCTCACCAAATGTCTGTTTCAAAGCCCCAAAGCTCCCCAAATCAGACTTTTAGAGCTGCAAAGCTCCCCAAATGGCTGTTTCGAAGCCCCAAAGCTCCCCAAATCAGCATTTCAAAGCCCCAAAGCTCTACAGATGGCTGTTTCCAAGCCCCAAACCTCCCGAAATGGCTGTTTCAAAGCCCCAAAGCTCCCCAAATCAGCGTTTCAAAGCCCCGAAGCTCCCCAAATGAGCTTTTCAAAGCCCCGAAGCTCCCCAAATGGCTGATTCGAAGCCCCAAAGCTCGCGATATGGCTCTTTCGCAGCCCTGAAGCTCCCCAAATGGCTGTTTCAAAGCCCCAAATCTCCACAAACGGCTGTTTCAAAGCCCCAAAGCTCCCCAAATGGCTGTTTCGAATCCCCAAAGCTCCCGAAATGGCTGTTTCAAAGCCCCAAAGCTCCCCAAATGGCTGTTTCAAAGCCCCAAAGCTCCCCAAATGAGCTTTTCAAAGCCCCGAAGCTCCCCAAATGGCTGTTTCGAAGCCCCAAAGCTCACGATATGGCTGTTTCGCAGCCCTGAAGCTCCCCAAATGGCTGTTTCAAAGCCCCAAATCTCCACAAACGGCTGATTCAAAGCCCCAAAGCTCCCCAAATGGCTGTTTCGAATCCCCAAATCTCCCCAAATGGCTGTTTCGAAGCCCCGAAGCTCCCCCAATCAGCGTTTTAGAGCTCCAAAGTTCCCCAAATGGCTGTTTCAAAGCCACAGACCTCACCAAATGGCTGTTTCGAAGCCCCAAAGCTCCCCAAATGGCTGTTTCAAATCCCAAAACTCCCGGATTGGCTGTTTCGAAGCCCCAAATCTCCCCAAATGGCTGTTTCCAAGCCCCAAAGCTCCCCAAATGTCTGTTTCGAAGCCCCAATGCTCCCCAAATCAGCATTTTAGAGCCCCCAAATTCACCAAAAGGCTTTTTCGAAGGCCCGAAGCTCCCCAAATGGCTGTTTCGAAGCCCCGAAACTCCCCAAATCAGCGTTTTAGAGCCCTGAAGCTCCCCAAATGGCTGTTTACAAGACCCGAAGCTCCCCAAATGGCTGTTTCAAAGCCCCAAAGCTCCCCAAATCAGCGTTTCAAAGCCCCAAAGCTCCCCAAATGGCTGTTTCGAAGCCCCAAAGCTCCCCAAATGGCTGTTTCAAAGCACCAAAGCTCCACCAATCAGCGTTTTAGAGCTCCAAAGCTCCCCAAATGGCTGTTTCGAAGCCCCAAAGCTCACCAAATGGCTGTTTCGAAGCCCCAAAGCTCCCCAAATGGCTGTTTTGAAGACCCAAATCTCCCCAAATGGCTGTTTCGAAGCCACAAAACTCCCCAAACGGCTGTTTCGAAGCCCCAAAGCTCTCCCAATCAGCGTTTTAGAGCTCCAAAGCTCCCCAAATGGCTGTTTCAAACCCCCAAAGCTCACCAAATGGCTTTTTGAAAGCCCCAAACCCCCCAAATGGCTTTTTCAAAGCCCCAAAGCTCCCGAAATGGCTGTTTCGAAGACCCAAATCTCCCAAAATGGCTGTTTCGAAACCACAAAGCTCCCCAAATGGCTGTTTCGAAGCCATAAAACTCCCCAAATGGCTGTTTCGAAGCAACAAAGCTCCCCAAATGGCTGTTTCAAAGCCCCAAAGCTCCCCAAATGGCTGTTTCGCAGCCCCAAAGCTCACCAAATGGCTGTTTCGAAGCACCAAAGCTCCCCAAATCAGCGTTTCAAAGCCCCGAAGCTCCCCAAATGGCTGTTTAGAAGACCCGAAGCTCCCCAAATGGCTGTTTCGAAGCCCCAAAGTTCCCCAAAACAGCGTTTTAGAGCCTGAAGCTCCCCAAATGGCTGTTTCGAAGCCCCAAAGCTCCCCAAATGGCTGTTTCAAAGCCCCAAAGCTCCCCAAATCAGCCTTTTAGAGCCCCGTAGCTCCCCAAATGGCTGTTTCCAAGCCCCAAACCTCCCGAAATGGCTGTTTCAAAGCCCCAAAGCTCCCCAAATGGCTGTTTCGAAGCCCCAAAGCTCCCCAAATGGCGGAATCAAAGTCGCGAAGTTCCCCAAATCAGCGTTTCAAAGCCCCGAAGCTCCCCAAATGGCTGTTTCGAAGCCCCAAAGCTCGCAATATGGCTCTTTCGCAGCCCTGAAGCTCCCCAAATGGCTGTTTCAAAGCCCCAAATCTCCACAAAAGGCTGTTTCAAAGCCCCAAAGCTCCCCAAATGGCTGTTTCGAATCCCCAAATCTCCCGAAATGGCTGTTTCAAAGCCCCAAAGCTCCCCAAATGGCTGTTTCGAAGCCCCAAAGCTCCCCAAATGGCGGAATCAAAGTCGCGAAGCTCCCCAAATCAGCGTTTCAAAGCCCCGAAGCTCCCGAAATGGCTGTTTCAAAGCCCCAAAGCTCCTGAAATGGCTGTTTCGAAGACCCAAATCTCCCAAAATGGCTGTTTCGAAGCCCCAAAACTCCCCAAATGGCTCTTTCGAAGCCCCGAAGCTCCTGAGATGGCTGTTTCGAAGACCCAAATCTCCCAAAATGGCTGTTTCAAAGCCCCAAAGCTCCCCAAATGGCTGTTTCGAAGCCCCGAAGCTCCCCCAATCAGCGTTTTAGAGCTCCAAAGCTCCCCAAATGGCTGTTTCAAAGCCCCAAAGCTCACCAAATGGCTTTTTGAAAGCCCCAAACTCCCCAAATGGCTTTTTCAAAGCCCCAAAGCTCCCGAAATGGCTGTTTCGAAGACCCAAATCTCCCAAAATGGCTGTTTCGAAGCCACAAAACTCCCCAAATGGCTGTTTCGAAGCCCCAAAGCTCCCCAAATGGCTGTTTCAAAGCCCCAAAGCTTTCCCAAATGGCTGTTTCGCAGCCCCGAAGCTCACCAAATGTCTGTTTCAAAGCCCCAAAGCTCCCCAAATCAGCCTTTTAGAGCCCCGAAGCTCCCCAAATGGCTGTTTCGAAGCCCCAAAGCTCCCCAAATCAGCGTTTCAAAGCCCCAAAGCTCTACAGATGGCTGTTTCCAAGCCCCAAACCTCCCGAAATGGCTGTTTCAAAGCCCCAAAGCTCCCCAAATGGCTGTTTCGAAGCCCCAAAGCTCCCCGAATGGCTGTTTCGAAGCCCCAAAGCTCCCCAAATGGCGGAATGAAAGTTGCGAAGCTCCCCAAATCAGCGTTTCAAAGCCCCGAAGCTCCCCAAATGGCTGTTTCAAAGCCCCAAAGCTCCCCAAATGGCTGTTTCGAAGACCCAAATCTCCCAAAATGGCTGTTTCGAAGCCCCAAAACTCCCCAAATGGCTGTTTCGAAGCCCCGAAGCTCCCCCAATCAGCGTTTTAGAGCTCCAAAGCTCCCCAAATGGCTGTTTCAAAGCCCCAAATCTCCACAAACGGCTGTTTCAAAGCCCCAAAGCTCCCCAAATGGCTGTTTCGAATCCCCAAATCTCCTGAAATGGCTGTTTCGAAGCCCCAAAGCTCCCCAAATGGCTGTTTCAAAGCCCCAAATCTCCACAAACGGCTGTTTCAAAGCCCCAAAGCTCCCCAAATGGCTGTTTCGAATCCCCAAATCTCCCGAAATGGCTGTTTCGAAGCCCCAAAGCTCCCCAAATGGCGGAATGAAAGTTGCGAACCTCCCCAAATCAGCGTTTCAAAGCCCCGAAGCTCCCCAAATGGCTGTTTCAAAGCCCCAAAGCTCCCCAAATGGCTGTTTCGAAGACCCAAATCTCCCAAAATGGCTGTTTCGAAGCCCCAAAACTCCCCAAATGGCTGTTTCGAAGCCCCGAAGCTCCCCCAATCAGCGTTTTAGAGCTCCAAAGCTCCCCAAATGGCTGTTTCAAAGCCCCAAAGCTCACCAAATGTCTTTTTGAAAGCCCCAAACCTCCCGAAATGGCTGTTTCAAAGCCGCAAAGCTCCCCAAATGGCTGTTTCGAAGCCCCAAAGCTCCCCAAATGGCTGTTTCAAAGCCCCAAAGCTTTCCCAAATGGCTGTTTCGCAGCCCCGAAGCTCACCAAATGTCTGTTTCAAAGCCCCAAAGCTCCCCAAATCAGCATTTCAAAGCCCCAAAGCTCTACAGATGGCTGTTTCCAAGCCCCAAACCTCCCGAAATGGCTGTTTCAAAGCCCCAAAGCTCCCCAAATCAGCGTTTCAAAGCCCCGAAGCTCCCCAAATGAGCTTTTCAAAGCCCCGAAGCTCCCCAAATGGCTGATTCGAAGCCCCAAAGCTCGCGATATGGCTCTTTCGCAGCCCTGAAGCTCCCCAAATGGCTGTTTCAAAGCCCCAAATCTCCACAAACGGCTGTTTCAAAGCCCCAAAGCTCCCCAAATGGCTGTTTCGAATCCCCAAAGCTCCCGAAATGGCTGTTTCAAAGCCCCAAAGCTCCCCAAATGGCTGTTTCAAAGCCCCAAAGCTCCCCAAATGAGCTTTTCAAAGCCCCGAAGCTCCCCAAATGGCTGTTTCGAAGCCCCAAAGCTCACGATATGGCTGTTTCGCAGCCCTGAAGCTCCCCAAATGGCTGTTTCAAAGCCCCAAATCTCCACAAACGGCTGATTCAAAGCCCCAAAGCTCCCCAAATGGCTGTTTCGAATCCCCAAATCTCCCCAAATGGCTGTTTCGAAGCCCCGAAGCTCCCCCAATCAGCGTTTTAGAGCTCCAAAGTTCCCCAAATGGCTGTTTCAAAGCCACAGACCTCACCAAATGGCTGTTTCGAAGCCCCAAAGCTCCCCAAATGGCTGTTTCAAATCCCAAAACTCCCGGATTGGCTGTTTCGAAGCCCCAAATCTCCCCAAATGGCTGTTTCCAAGCCCCAAAGCTCCCCAAATGTCTGTTTCGAAGCCCCAATGCTCCCCAAATCAGCATTTTAGAGCCCCCAAATTCACCAAAAGGCTTTTTCGAAGGCCCGAAGCTCCCCAAATGGCTGTTTCGAAGCCCCGAAACTCCCCAAATCAGCGTTTTAGAGCCCTGAAGCTCCCCAAATGGCTGTTTACAAGACCCGAAGCTCCCCAAATGGCTGTTTCAAAGCCCCAAAGCTCCCCAAATCAGCGTTTCAAAGCCCCAAAGCTCCCCAAATGGCTGTTTCGAAGCCCCAAAGCTCCCCAAATGGCTGTTTCAAAGCACCAAAGCTCCACCAATCAGCGTTTTAGAGCTCCAAAGCTCCCCAAATGGCTGTTTCGAAGCCCCAAAGCTCACCAAATGGCTGTTTCGAAGCCCCAAAGCTCCCCAAATGGCTGTTTTGAAGACCCAAATCTCCCCAAATGGCTGTTTCGAAGCCACAAAACTCCCCAAACGGCTGTTTCGAAGCCCCAAAGCTCTCCCAATCAGCGTTTTAGAGCTCCAAAGCTCCCCAAATGGCTGTTTCAAACCCCCAAAGCTCACCAAATGGCTTTTTGAAAGCCCCAAACCCCCCAAATGGCTTTTTCAAAGCCCCAAAGCTCCCGAAATGGCTGTTTCGAAGACCCAAATCTCCCAAAATGGCTGTTTCGAAACCACAAAGCTCCCCAAATGGCTGTTTCGAAGCCATAAAACTCCCCAAATGGCTGTTTCGAAGCAACAAAGCTCCCCAAATGGCTGTTTCAAAGCCCCAAAGCTCCCCAAATGGCTGTTTCGCAGCCCCAAAGCTCACCAAATGGCTGTTTCGAAGCACCAAAGCTCCCCAAATCAGCGTTTCAAAGCCCCGAAGCTCCCCAAATGGCTGTTTAGAAGACCCGAAGCTCCCCAAATGGCTGTTTCGAAGCCCCAAAGTTCCCCAAAACAGCGTTTTAGAGCCTGAAGCTCCCCAAATGGCTGTTTCGAAGCCCCAAAGCTCCCCAAATGGCTGTTTCAAAGCCCCAAAGCTCCCCAAATCAGCCTTTTAGAGCCCCGTAGCTCCCCAAATGGCTGTTTCCAAGCCCCAAACCTCCCGAAATGGCTGTTTCAAAGCCCCAAAGCTCCCCAAATGGCTGTTTCGAAGCCCCAAAGCTCCCCAAATGGCGGAATCAAAGTCGCGAAGTTCCCCAAATCAGCGTTTCAAAGCCCCGAAGCTCCCCAAATGGCTGTTTCGAAGCCCCAAAGCTCGCAATATGGCTCTTTCGCAGCCCTGAAGCTCCCCAAATGGCTGTTTCAAAGCCCCAAATCTCCACAAAAGGCTGTTTCAAAGCCCCAAAGCTCCCCAAATGGCTGTTTCGAATCCCCAAATCTCCCGAAATGGCTGTTTCAAAGCCCCAAAGCTCCCCAAATGGCTGTTTCGAAGCCCCAAAGCTCCCCAAATGGCGGAATCAAAGTCGCGAAGCTCCCCAAATCAGCGTTTCAAAGCCCCGAAGCTCCCGAAATGGCTGTTTCAAAGCCCCAAAGCTCCTGAAATGGCTGTTTCGAAGACCCAAATCTCCCAAAATGGCTGTTTCGAAGCCCCAAAACTCCCCAAATGGCTCTTTCGAAGCCCCGAAGCTCCTGAGATGGCTGTTTCGAAGACCCAAATCTCCCAAAATGGCTGTTTCAAAGCCCCAAAGCTCCCCAAATGGCTGTTTCGAAGCCCCGAAGCTCCCCCAATCAGCGTTTTAGAGCTCCAAAGCTCCCCAAATGGCTGTTTCAAAGCCCCAAAGCTCACCAAATGGCTTTTTGAAAGCCCCAAACTCCCCAAATGGCTTTTTCAAAGCCCCAAAGCTCCCGAAATGGCTGTTTCGAAGACCCAAATCTCCCAAAATGGCTGTTTCGAAGCCACAAAACTCCCCAAATGGCTGTTTCGAAGCCCCAAAGCTCCCCAAATGGCTGTTTCAAAGCCCCAAAGCTTTCCCAAATGGCTGTTTCGCAGCCCCGAAGCTCACCAAATGTCTGTTTCAAAGCCCCAAAGCTCCCCAAATCAGCCTTTTAGAGCCCCGAAGCTCCCCAAATGGCTGTTTCGAAGCCCCAAAGCTCCCCAAATCAGCGTTTCAAAGCCCCAAAGCTCTACAGATGGCTGTTTCCAAGCCCCAAACCTCCCGAAATGGCTGTTTCAAAGCCCCAAAGCTCCCCAAATGGCTGTTTCGAAGCCCCAAAGCTCCCCGAATGGCTGTTTCGAAGCCCCAAAGCTCCCCAAATGGCGGAATGAAAGTTGCGAAGCTCCCCAAATCAGCGTTTCAAAGCCCCGAAGCTCCCCAAATGGCTGTTTCAAAGCCCCAAAGCTCCCCAAATGGCTGTTTCGAAGACCCAAATCTCCCAAAATGGCTGTTTCGAAGCCCCAAAACTCCCCAAATGGCTGTTTCGAAGCCCCGAAGCTCCCCCAATCAGCGTTTTAGAGCTCCAAAGCTCCCCAAATGGCTGTTTCAAAGCCCCAAATCTCCACAAACGGCTGTTTCAAAGCCCCAAAGCTCCCCAAATGGCTGTTTCGAATCCCCAAATCTCCTGAAATGGCTGTTTCGAAGCCCCAAAGCTCCCCAAATGGCTGTTTCGAAGCCCCAAAGCTCCCCAAATGAGCTTTTCAAAGCCCCAAAGCTCCCCAAATGGCTGTTTCGAAGCCCCAAAGCTCACGATATGGCTGTTTCGCAGCCCTGAAGCTCCCCAAATGGCTGTTTCAAAGCCCCAAATCTCCACAAACGGCTGATTCAAAGCCCCAAAGCTCCCCAAATGGCTGTTTCGAATCCCCAAATCTCCCCAAATGGCTGTTTCGAAGCCCCGAAGCTCCCCCAATCAGCGTTTTAGAGCTCCAAAGTTCCCCAAATGGCTGTTTCAAAGCCACAGACCTCACCAAATGGTTGTTTCGAAGCCCCAAAGCTCCCCAAATGGCTGTTTCAAATCCCAAAACTCCCGGATTGGCTGTTTCGAAGCCCCAAATCTCCCCAAATGGCTGTTTCCAAGCCCCAAAGCTCCCCAAATGTCTGTTTCGAAGCCCCAATGCTCCCCAAATCAGCATTTTAGAGCCCCCAAATTCACCAAAAGTCTTTTTCGAAGGCCCGAAGCTCCCCAAATGGCTGTTTCGAAGCCCCGAAACTCCCCAAATCAGCGTTTTAGAGCCCTGAAGCTCCCCAAATGGCTGTTTACAAGACCCGAAGGTCCCCAAATGGCTGTTTCGAAGCCCCAAAGCTCCCCAAATCAGCGTTTCAAAGCCCCAAAGCTCCCCAAATGGCTGTTTCGAAGCCCCAAAGCTCCCCAAATGGCTGTTTCAAAGCACCAAAGCTCCACCAATCAGCGTTTTAGAGCTCCAAAGCTCCCCAAATGGCTGTTTCGAAGCCCCAAAGCTCCCCAAATGGCTGTTTCGAAGCCCCAAAGCTCACGATATGGCTGTTTTGAAGACCCAAATCTCCCCAAACGGCTGTTTCGAAGCCCCAAAGCTCTCCCAATCAGCGTTTTAGAGCTCCAAAGCTCCCCAAATGGCTGTTTCAAAGCCCCAAAGCTCACCAAATGGCTTTTTGAAAGCCCCAAACCCCCCAAATGGCTTTTTCAAAGCCCCAAAGCTCCCGAAATGGCTGTTTCGAAGAACCAAATCTCCCAAAATGGCTGTTTCGAAACCACAAAGCTCCCCAAATGGCTGTTTCGAAGCCATAAAACTCCCCAAATGGCTGTTTCGAAGCCCCAAAGCTCCCCAAATGGCTGTTTCGCAGCCCCAAAGCTCACCAAATGGCTGTTTCGAAGCACCAAAGCTCCCCAAATCAGCGTTTCAAAGCCCCGAAGCTCCCCAAATGGCTGTTTAGAAGACCCGAAGCTCCCCAAATGGCTGTTTCGAAGCCCCAAAGTTCCCCAAAACAGCGTTTTAGAGCCTGAAGCTCCCCAAATGGCTTTCGAAGCCCCAAAGCTCCCCAAATGGCTGTTTCGATGCCCCAAAGCTCCCCAAATGGCTGTTTCAAAGCCCCAAAGCTTTCCCAAATGGCTGTTTCAATGCCCCGAAGCTCACCAAATGTCTGTTTCAAAGCCCCAAAGCTCCCCAAATCAGCCTTTTAGAGCCCCGTAGCTCCCCAAATGGCTGTTTCCAAGCCCCAAACCTCCCGAAATGGCTGTTTCAAAGCCCCAAAGCTCCCCAAATGGCTGTTTCGAAGCCCCAAAGCTCCCCAAATGGCGGAATCAAAGTCGCGAAGTTCCCCAAATCAGCGTTTCAAAGCCCCGAAGCTGCCCAAATGGCTGTTTCGAAGCCCCAAAGCTCGCAATATGGCTCTTTCGCAGCCCGAAAGCTCCCCAAATGGCTGTTTCAAAGCCCCAAATCTCCACAAACGGCTGTTTCAAAGCCCCAAAGCTCCCCAAATGGCTGTTTCGAATCCCCAAATCTCCCGAAATGGCTGTTTCAAAGCCCCAAAGCTCGCCAAATGGCTGTTTCGAAGCCCCAAAGCTCCCCAAATGGCGGAATCAAAGTCGCGAAGCTCCCCAAATCAGCGTTTCAAAGCCCCGAAGCTCCCGAAATGGCTGTTTCAAAGCCCCAAAGCTCCTGAAATGGCTGTTTCGAAGACCCAAATCTCCCAAAATGGCTGTTTCGAAGCCCCAAAACTCCCCAAATGGCTGTTTCAAAGCCCCGAAGCTCCTGAGATGGCTGTTTCGAAGACCCAAATCTCCCAAAATGGCTGTTTCAAAGCCCCAAAGCTCCCCAAATGGCTGTTTCGAAGCCCCGAAGCTCCCCCAATCAGCGTTTTAGAGCTCCAAAGCTCCCCAAATGGCTGTTTCAAAGCCCCAAAGCTCACCAAATGGCTTTTTGAAAGCCCCAAACTCCCCAAATGGCTTTTTCAAAGCCCCAAAGCTCCCGAAATGGCTGTTTCGAAGACCCAAATCTCCCAAAATGGCTGTTTCGAAGCCACAAAACTCCCCAAATGGCTGTTTCGAAGCCCCAAAGCTCCCCAAATGGCTGTTTCAAAGCCCCAAAGCTTTCCCAAATGGCTGTTTCGCAGCCCCGAAGCTCACCAAATGTCTGTTTCAAAGCCCCAAAGCTCCCCAAATCAGCCTTTTAGAGCCCCGAATCTCCCCAAATGGCTGTTTCGAAGCCCCAAAGCTCCCCAAATCAGCGTTTCAAAGCCCCAAAGCTCTACAGATGGCTGTTTCCAAGCCCCAAACCTCCCGAAATGGCTGTTTCAAAGCCCCAAAGCTCCCCAAATGGCTGTTTCGAAGCCCCAAAGCTCCCCGAATGGCGGAATCAAAGTCGCGAAGTTCCCCAAATCAGCGTTTCAAAGCCCCGAAGCTCCCCAAATGGCTGTTTCAAAGCCCCAAATCTCCACAAACGGCTGTTTCAAAGCCCCAAAGCTCCCCAAATGGCTGTTTCGAATCCCCAAATCTCCCGAAATGGCTGTTTCGAAGCCCCAAAGCTCCCCAAATGGCGGAATGAAAGTTGCGAAGCTCCCCAAATCAGTGTTTCAAAGCCCCGAAGCTCCCCAAATGGCTGTTTCAAAGCCCCAAAGCTCCCCAAATGGCTGTTTCGAAGACCCAAATCTCCCGAAATGGCTGTTTCGAAGCCCCAAAGCTCCCCAAATGGCGGAATGAAAGTTGCGAAGCTCCCCAAATCAGCGTTTCAAAGCCCCGAAGCTCCCCAAATGGCTGTTTCGAAGCCCCAAAACTCCCCAAATGGCTGTTTCGAAGCCCCGAAGCTCCCCCAATCAGCGTTTTAGAGCTCCAAAGCTCCCCAAATGGCTGTTTCAAAGCCCCAAAGCTCACCAAATGTCTTTTTGAAAGCCCCAAACCTCCCGAAATGGCTGTTTCAAAGCCGCAAAGCTCCCCAAATGGCTGTTTCGAAGCCCCAAAGCTCCCCAAATGGCTGTTTCAAAGCCCCAAAGCTTTCCCAAATGGCTGTTTCGCAGCCCCGAAGCTCACCAAATGTCTGTTTCAAAGCCCCAAAGCTCCCCAAATCAGCCTTTTAGAGCTGCAAAGCTCCCCAAATGGCTGTTTCGAAGCCCCAAAGCTCCCCAAATCAGCGTTTCAAAGCCCCAAAGCTCTACAGATGGCTGTTTCCAAGCCCCAAACCTCCCGAAAGGGCTGTTTCAAAGCCCCAAAGCTCCCCAAATCAGCGTTTCAAAACCCCGAAGCTCCCCAAATGAGCTTTTCAAAGCCCCGAAGCTCCCCAAATGGCTGATTCGAAGCCCCAAAGCTCGCGATATGGCTGTTTCGCAGCCCTGAAGCTCCCCAAATGGCTGTTTCAAAGCCCCAAATCTCCACAAACGGCTGTTTCAAAGCCCCAAAGCTCCCCAAATGGCTGTTTCGAATCCCCAAATCTCCTGAAATGGCTGTTTCAAAGCCCCAAAGCTCCCCAAATGGCTGTTTCAAAGCCCCAAAGCTCCCCAAATGAGCTTTTCAAAGCCCCGAAGCTCCCCAAAAGGCTGTTTCGAAGCCCCAAAGCTCACGATATGGCTGTTTCGCAGCCCTGAAGCTCCCCAAATGGCTGTTTCAAAGCCCCAAATCTCCACAAACGGCTGATTCAAAGCCCCAAAGCTCCCCAAATGGCTGTTTCGAATCCCCAAATCTCCCCAAATGGCTGTTTCGAAGCCCCGAAGCTCCCCCAATCAGCGTTTTAGAGCTCCAAAGTTCCCCAAATGGCTGTTTCAAAGCCACAGACCTCACCAAATGGCTGTTTCGAAGCCCCAAAGCTCCCCAAATGGCTGTTTCAAATCCCAAAACTCCCGGATTGGCTGTTTCGAAGCCCCAAATCTCCCCAAATGGCTGTTTCCAAGCCCCAAAGCTCCCCAAATGTCTGTTTCGAAGCCCCAATGCTCCCCAAATCAGCATTTTAGAGCCCCCAAATTCACCAAAAGGCTTTTTCGAAGGCCCGAAGCTCCCCAAATGGCTGTTTCGAAGCCCCGAAACTCCCCAAATCAGCGTTTTAGAGCCCTTAAGCTCCCCAAATGGCTGTTTACAAGACCCGAAGGTCCCCAAATGGCTGTTTCGAAGCCCCAAAGCTCCCCAAATCAGCGTTTCAAAGCCCCAAAGCTCCCCAAATGGCTGTTTCGAAGCCCCAAAGCTCCCCAAATGGCTGTTTCAAAGCACCAAAGCTCCACCAATCAGCGTTTTAGAGCTCCAAAGCTCCCCAAATGGCTGTTTCGAAGCCCCAAAGCTCCCCAAATGGCTGTTTCGAAGCCCCAAAGCTCACGATATGGCTGTTTTGAAGACCCAAATCTCCCCAAATGGCTGTTTCGAAGCCACAAAACTCCCCAAACGGCTGTTTCGAAGCCCCAAAGCTCTCCCAATCAGCGTTTTAGAGCTCCAAAGCTCCCCAAATGGCTGTTTCAAACCCCCAAAGCTCACCAAATGGCTTTTTGAAAGCCCCAAACCCCCCAAATGGCTTTTTCAAAGCCCCAAAGCTCCCGAAATGGCTGTTTCGAAGAACCAAATCTCCCAAAATGGCTGTTTCGAAGCCATAAAACTCCCCAAATGGCTGTTTCGAAGCCCCAAAGCTCCCCAAATGGCTGTTTCAAAGCCCCAAAGCTCCCCAAATGGCTGTTTCGCAGCCCCAAAGCTCACCAAATGGCTGTTTCGAAGCCCCAAAGCTCCCCAAATCAGCGTTTCAAAGCCCCGAAGCTCCCCAAATGGCTGTTTCAAAGCCCCAAATCTCCACAAACGGCTGTTTCAAAGCCCCAAAGCTCCCCAAATGGCTGTTTCGAATCCCCAAATCTCCCGAAATGGCTGTTTCAAAGCCCCAAAGCTCCCCAAATGGCTCTTTCGAAGCCCCAAAGCTCCCCAAATGGCGGAATGAAAGTTGCGAAGCTCCCCAAATCAGCGTTTCAAAGCCCCGAAGCTCACCAAATGTCTGTTTCAAAGCCCCAAAGCTCCCCAAATGGCTGTTTCGAAGACCCAAATCTCCCAAAATGGCTGTTTCGAAGCCCCAAAACTCCCCAAATGGCTGTTTCGAAGCCCCGAAGCTCCCCCAATCAGCGTTTTAGAGCTCCAAAGCTCCCCAAATGGCTGTTTCAAAGCCCCAAAGCTCACCAAATGGCTTTTTGAAAGCCCCAAACTCCCCAAATGGCTTTTTCAAAGCCCCAAAGCTCCTGAAATGGCTGTTTCGAAGACCCAAATCTCCCAAAATGGCTGTTTCGAAGCCACAAAACTCCCCAAATGGCTGTTTCGAAGCCCCAAAGCTCCCCAAATGGCTGTTTCAAAGCCCCAAAGCTTTCCCAAATGGCTGTTTCGCAGCCCCGAAGCTCACCAATTGTCTGTTTCGAAGCCCCAAAGCTCCCCAAATCAGCGTTTCAAAGCCCCAAAGCTCTACAGATGGCTGTTTCCAAGCCCCAAACCTCCCGAAATGGCTGTTTCAAAGCCCCAAAGCTCCCCAAATGGCTCTTTCGAAGCCCCAAAGCTCCCCGAATGGCGGAATCAAAGTCGCGAAGTTCCCCAAATCAGCGTTTCAAAGCCCCGAAGCTCCCCAAATGGCTGTTTCAAAGCCCCAAATCTCCACAAACGGCTGTTTCAAAGCCCCAAAGCTCCCCAAATGGCTGTTTCGAAGCCCCAAAGCTCCCGAAATGGCTGTTTCGAAGCCCCAAAGCTCCCCAAATGGCGGAATGAAAGTTGCGAAGCTCCCCAAATCAGCGTTTCAAAGCCCCGAAGCTCCCCAAATGGCTGTTTCAAAGCCCCAAAGCTCCCCAAATGGCTGTTTCGAAGACCCAAATCTCCCAAAATGGCTGTTTCGAAGCCCCAAAACTCCCCAAAAGGCTGTTTCGAAGCCCCGAAGCTCCCCCAATCAGCGTTTTAGAGCTCCAAAGCTCCCCAAATGGCTGTTTCAAAGCCCCAAAGCTCACCAAATGTCTTTTTGAAAGCCCCAAACCTCCCGAAATGGCTGTTTCAAAGCCGCAAAGCTCCCCAAATGGCTGTTTCGAAGCCCCAAAGCTCCCCAAGTGGCTGTTTCAAAGCCCCAAAGCTTTCCCAAATGGCTGTTTCGCAGCCCCGAAGCTCACCAAATGTCTGTTTCAAAGCCCCAAAGCTCCCCAAATCAGCCTTTTAGAGCTGCAAAGCTCCCCAAATGGCTGTTTCGAAGCCCCAAAGCTCCCCAAATCAGCGTTTCAAAGCCCCAAAGCTCTACAGATGGCTGTTTCCAAGCCCCAAACCTCCCGAAATGGCTGTTTCAAAGCCCCAAAGCTCCCCAAATCAGCGTTTCAAAGCCCCGAAGCTCCCCAAATGAGCTTTTCAAAGCCCCGAAGCTCCCCAAATGGCTGATTCGAAGCCCCAAAGCTCGCGATATGGCTGTTTCGCAGCCCTGAAGCTCCCCAAATGGCTGTTTCAAAGCCCCAAATCTCCACAAACGGCTGTTTCAAAGCCCCAAAGCTCCCCAAATGGCTGTTTCGAATCCCCAAATCTCCTGAAATGGCTGTTTCAAAGCCCCAAAGCTCCCCAAATGGCTGTTTCAAAGCCCCAAAGCTCCCCAAATGAGCTTTTCAAAGCCCCGAAGCTCCCCAAATGGCTGTTTCGAAGCCCCAAAGCTCACGATATGGCTGTTTCGCAGCCCTGAAGCTCCCCAAATGGCTGTTTCAAAGCCCCAAATCTCCACAAACGGCTGATTCAAAGCCCCAAACTCCCCAAATGGCTGTTTCGAATCCCCAAATCTCCCCAAATGGCTGTTTCGAAGCCCCGAAGCTCCCCCAATCAGCGTTTTAGAGCTCCAAAGTTCCCCAAATGGCTGTTTCAAAGCCACAGACCTCACCAAATGGCTGTTTCGAAGCCCCAAAGCTCCCCAAATGGCTGTTTCAAATCCCAAAACTCCCGGATTGGCTGTTTCGAAGCCCCAAATCTCCCCAAATGGCTGTTTCCAAGCCCCAAAGCTCCCCAAATGTCTGTTTCGAAGCCCCAATGCTCCCCAAATCAGCATTTTAGAGCCCCCAAATTCACCAAAAGTCTTTTTCGAAGGCCCGAAGCTCCCCAAATGGCTGTTTCGAAGCCCCGAAACTCCCCAAATCAGCGTTTTAGAGCCCTTAAGCTCCCCAAATGGCTGTTTACGAGACCCGAAGGTCCCCAAATGGCTGTTTCGAAGCCCCAAAGCTCCCCAAATCAGCGTTTCAAAGCCCCAAAGCTCCCCAAATGGCTGTTTCGAAGCCCCAAAGCTCCCCAAATGGCTGTTTCAAAGCACCAAAGCTCCACCAATCAGCGTTTTAGAGCTCCAAAGCTCCCCAAATGGCTGTTTCGAAGCCCCAAAGCTCCCCAAATGGCTGTTTCGAAGCCCCAAAGCTCACGATATGGCTGTTTTGAAGACCCAAATCTCCCCAAATGGCTGTTTCGAAGCCACAAAACTCCCCAAACGGCTGTTTCGAAGCCCCAAAGCTCTCCCAATCAGCGTTTTAGAGCTCCAAAGCTCCCCAAATGGCTGTTTCAAACCCCCAAAGCTCACCAAATGGCTTTTTGAAAGCCCCAAACCCCCCAAATGGCTTTTTCAAAGCCCCAAAGCTCCCGAAATGGCTGTTTCGAAGAACCAAATCTCCCAAAATGGCTGTTTCGAAGCCATAAAACTCCCCAAATGGCTGTTTCGAAGCCCCAAAGCTCCCCAAATGGCTGTTTCAAAGCCCCAAAGCTCCCCAAATGGCTGTTTCGCAGCCCCAAAGCTCACCAAATGGCTGTTTCGAAGCCCCAAATCTCCCCAAATCAGCGTTTCAAAGCCCCGAAGCTCCCCAAATGGCTGTTTCAAAGCCCCAAATCTCCACAAACGGCTGTTTCAAAGCCCCAAAGCTCCCCAAATGGCTGTTTCGAATCCCCAAATCTCCCGAAATGGCTGTTTCAAAGCCCCAAAGCTCCCCAAATGGCTCTTTCGAAGCCCCAAAGCTCCCCAAATGGCGGAATGAAAGTTGCGAAGCTCCCCAAATCAGCGTTTCAAAGCCCCGAAGCTCACCAAATGTCTGTTTCAAAGCCCCAAAGCTCCCCAAATGGCTGTTTCGAAGACCCAAATCTCCCAAAATGGCTGTTTCGAAGCCCCAAAACTCCCCAAATGGCTGTTTCGAAGCCCCTAAGCTCCCCCAATCAGCATTTTAGAGCTCCAAAGCTCCCCAAATGGCTGTTTCAAAGCCCCAAAGCTCACCAAATGGCTTTTTGAAAGCCCCAAACTCCCCAAATGGCTTTTTCAAAGCCCCAAAGCTCCTGAAATGGCTGTTTCGAAGACCCAAATCTCCCAAAATGGCTGTTTCAAAGCCACAAAACTCCCCAAATGGCTGTTTCGAAGCCCCAAAGCTCCCCAAATCAGCGTTTCAAAGCCCCAAAGCTCTACAGATGGCTGTTTCCAAGCCCCAAACCTCCCGAAATGGCTGTTTCAAAGCCCCAAAGCTCCCCAAATCAGCGTTTCAAAGCCCCGAAGCTCCCCAAATGAGCTTTTCAAAGCCCCGAAGCTCCCCAAATGGCTGATTCGAAGCCCCAAAGCTCGCGATATGGCTGTTTCGCAGCCCTGAAGCTCCCCAAATGGCTGTTTCAAAGCCCCAAATCTCCACAAACGGCTGTTTCAAAGCCCCAAAGCTCCCCAAATGGCTGTTTCGAATCCCCAAAGCTCCCGAAA
The DNA here is from genome assembly GCF_026419915.1 of Harpia harpyja. Lineage (NCBI taxonomy): Eukaryota > Metazoa > Chordata > Aves > Accipitriformes > Accipitridae > Harpia > Harpia harpyja. The sequence goes on from NW_026293422.1 coordinate 340,724, forward strand.
TGGCTGTTTCAAAGCCCCAAAGCTCCCCAAATGAGCTTTTCAAAGCCCCGAAGCTCCCCAAATGGCTGTTTCGAAGCCCCAAAGCTCACGATATGGCTGTTTCGCAGCCCTGAAGCTCCCCAAATGGCTGTTTCAAAGCCCCAAATCTCCACAAACGGCTGATTCAAAGCCCCAAAGCTCCCCAAATGGCTGTTTCGAATCCCCAAATCTCCCCAAATGGCTGTTTCGAAGCCCCGAAGCTCCCCCAATCAGCGTTTTAGAGCTCCAAAGTTCCCCAAATGGCTGTTTCAAAGCCACAGACCTCACCAAATGGCTGTTTCGAAGCCCCAAAGCTCCCCAAATGGCTGTTTCAAATCCCAAAACTCCCGGATTGGCTGTTTTGAAGCCCCAAATCTCCCCAAATGGCTGTTTCCAAGCCCCAAAGCTCCCCAAATGTCTGTTTCGAAGCCCCAATGCTCCCCAAATCAGCATTTTAGAGCCCCCAAATTCACCAAAAGGCTTTTTCGAAGGCCCGAAGCTTCCCAAATGGCTGTTTCGAAGCCCCAAAGCTCCCCAAATCAGCGTTTCAAAGCCCCAAAGCTCCCCAAATGGCTGTTTCAATGCCCCGAAGGTCCCGAAATGGCTGTTTCGAAGCCCCAAAGTTCCCCAAATCAGCGTTTTAGAGCCCCGAAGCTCCGCAAATGGCTGTTTCCAAGACCCGAAGATCCATAAATGGCTCTTTCGAAGCCCCAGATTTCCCCAAATCAGCCTTTTAGAGCACTGAAGCTCCCCAAATGGCTGTTTCGAAGCCCCAAAGCTCCCCAAATCAGCGTTTCAAAGCCCGAAGCTCCCCAAATGGCTGTTTCGAAGCCCCAAAGCTCGCGATATGGCTGTTTCGCAGCCGTGAAGCTCCCCAAATGGCTGTTTCAAAGACCCAAAGCTCCCCAAATCAGCGTTTCAAAGCCCCAAAGCTCCCCAAATGGCTGTTTCGAAGCCCCAAAGCTCCCCAAATGGCGGAATCAAAGTCGCGAAGCTCCCCAAATCAGCGTTTCAAAGCCCCGAAGCTCCCCAAATGGCTGTTTCAAAGCACCAAAGCTCCTGAAATGGCTGTTTCGAAGACCCAAATCTCCCAAAATGGCTGTTTCGAAGCCCCAAAACTCCCCAAATGGCTGTTTCGAAGCCCCGAAGCTCCTGAGATGGCTGTTTCGAAGACCCAAATCTCCCAAAATGGCTGTTTCAAAGCCCCAAAGCTCCCCAAATGGCTGTTTCGAAGCCCCGAAGCTCCCCCAATCAGCGTTTTAGAGCTCCAAAGCTCCCCAAATGGCTGTTTCAAAGCCCCAAAGCTCACCAAATGGCTTTTTGAAAGCCCCAAACTCCCCAAATGGCTTTTTCAAAGCCCCAAAGCTCCCGAAATGGCTGTTTCGAAGACCCAAATCTCCCAAAATGGCTGTTTCGAAGCCACAAAACTCCCCAAATGGCTGTTTCGAAGCCCCAAAGCTCCCCAAATGGCTGTTTCAAAGCCCCAAAGCTTTCCCAAATGGCTGTTTCGCAGCCCCGAAGCTCACCAAATGTCTGTTTCAAAGCCCCAAAGCTCCCCAAATCAGCCTTTTAGAGCCCCGAAGCTCCCCAAATGGCTGTTTCGAAGCCCCAAAGCTCCCCAAATCAGCGTTTCAAAGCCCCAAAGCTCTACAGATGGCTGTTTCCAAGCCCCAAACCTCCCGAAATGGCTGTTTCAAAGCCCCAAAGCTCCCCAAATGGCTCTTTCGAAGCCCCAAAGCTCCCCGAATGGCGGAATCAAAGTCGCGAAGTTCCCCAAATCAGCGTTTCAAAGCCCCGAAGCTCCCCAAATGGCTGTTTCAAAGCCCCAAATCTCCACAAACGGCTGTTTCAAAGCCCCAAAGCTCCCCAAATGGCTGTTTCGAATCCCCAAATCTCCCGAAATGGCTGTTTCGAAGCCCCAAAGCTCCCCAAATGGCGGAATGAAAGTTGCGAACCTCCCCAAATCAGCGTTTCAAAGCCCCGAAGCTCCCCAAATGGCTGTTTCAAAGCCCCAAAGCTCCCCAAATGGCTGTTTCGAAGACCCAAATCTCCCAAAATGGCTGTTTCGAAGCCCCAAAACTCCCCAAATGGCTGTTTCGAAGCCCCGAAGCTCCCCCAATCAGCGTTTTAGAGCTCCAAAGCTCCCCAAATGGCTGTTTCAAAGCCCCAAAGCTCACCAAATGTCTTTTTGAAAGCCCCAAACCTCCCGAAATGGCTGTTTCAAAGCCGCAAAGCTCCCCAAATGGCTGTTTCGAAGCCCCAAAGCTCCCCAAATGGCTGTTTCAAAGCCCCAAAGCTTTCCCAAATGGCTGTTTCGCAGCCCCGAAGCTCACCAAATGTCTGTTTCAAAGCCCCAAAGCTCCCCAAATCAGACTTTTAGAGCTGCAAAGCTCCCCAAATGGCTGTTTCGAAGCCCCAAAGCTCCCCAAATCAGCATTTCAAAGCCCCAAAGCTCTACAGATGGCTGTTTCCAAGCCCCAAACCTCCCGAAATGGCTGTTTCAAAGCCCCAAAGCTCCCCAAATCAGCGTTTCAAAGCCCCGAAGCTCCCCAAATGAGCTTTTCAAAGCCCCGAAGCTCCCCAAATGGCTGATTCGAAGCCCCAAAGCTCGCGATATGGCTCTTTCGCAGCCCTGAAGCTCCCCAAATGGCTGTTTCAAAGCCCCAAATCTCCACAAACGGCTGTTTCAAAGCCCCAAAGCTCCCCAAATGGCTGTTTCGAATCCCCAAAGCTCCCGAAATGGCTGTTTCAAAGCCCCAAAGCTCCCCAAATGGCTGTTTCAAAGCCCCAAAGCTCCCCAAATGAGCTTTTCAAAGCCCCGAAGCTCCCCAAATGGCTGTTTCGAAGCCCCAAAGCTCACGATATGGCTGTTTCGCAGCCCTGAAGCTCCCCAAATGGCTGTTTCAAAGCCCCAAATCTCCACAAACGGCTGATTCAAAGCCCCAAAGCTCCCCAAATGGCTGTTTCGAATCCCCAAATCTCCCCAAATGGCTGTTTCGAAGCCCCGAAGCTCCCCCAATCAGCGTTTTAGAGCTCCAAAGTTCCCCAAATGGCTGTTTCAAAGCCACAGACCTCACCAAATGGCTGTTTCGAAGCCCCAAAGCTCCCCAAATGGCTGTTTCAAATCCCAAAACTCCCGGATTGGCTGTTTCGAAGCCCCAAATCTCCCCAAATGGCTGTTTCCAAGCCCCAAAGCTCCCCAAATGTCTGTTTCGAAGCCCCAATGCTCCCCAAATCAGCATTTTAGAGCCCCCAAATTCACCAAAAGGCTTTTTCGAAGGCCCGAAGCTCCCCAAATGGCTGTTTCGAAGCCCCGAAACTCCCCAAATCAGCGTTTTAGAGCCCTGAAGCTCCCCAAATGGCTGTTTACAAGACCCGAAGCTCCCCAAATGGCTGTTTCAAAGCCCCAAAGCTCCCCAAATCAGCGTTTCAAAGCCCCAAAGCTCCCCAAATGGCTGTTTCGAAGCCCCAAAGCTCCCCAAATGGCTGTTTCAAAGCACCAAAGCTCCACCAATCAGCGTTTTAGAGCTCCAAAGCTCCCCAAATGGCTGTTTCGAAGCCCCAAAGCTCACCAAATGGCTGTTTCGAAGCCCCAAAGCTCCCCAAATGGCTGTTTTGAAGACCCAAATCTCCCCAAATGGCTGTTTCGAAGCCACAAAACTCCCCAAACGGCTGTTTCGAAGCCCCAAAGCTCTCCCAATCAGCGTTTTAGAGCTCCAAAGCTCCCCAAATGGCTGTTTCAAACCCCCAAAGCTCACCAAATGGCTTTTTGAAAGCCCCAAACCCCCCAAATGGCTTTTTCAAAGCCCCAAAGCTCCCGAAATGGCTGTTTCGAAGACCCAAATCTCCCAAAATGGCTGTTTCGAAACCACAAAGCTCCCCAAATGGCTGTTTCGAAGCCATAAAACTCCCCAAATGGCTGTTTCGAAGCAACAAAGCTCCCCAAATGGCTGTTTCAAAGCCCCAAAGCTCCCCAAATGGCTGTTTCGCAGCCCCAAAGCTCACCAAATGGCTGTTTCGAAGCACCAAAGCTCCCCAAATCAGCGTTTCAAAGCCCCGAAGCTCCCCAAATGGCTGTTTAGAAGACCCGAAGCTCCCCAAATGGCTGTTTCGAAGCCCCAAAGTTCCCCAAAACAGCGTTTTAGAGCCTGAAGCTCCCCAAATGGCTGTTTCGAAGCCCCAAAGCTCCCCAAATGGCTGTTTCAAAGCCCCAAAGCTCCCCAAATCAGCCTTTTAGAGCCCCGTAGCTCCCCAAATGGCTGTTTCCAAGCCCCAAACCTCCCGAAATGGCTGTTTCAAAGCCCCAAAGCTCCCCAAATGGCTGTTTCGAAGCCCCAAAGCTCCCCAAATGGCGGAATCAAAGTCGCGAAGTTCCCCAAATCAGCGTTTCAAAGCCCCGAAGCTCCCCAAATGGCTGTTTCGAAGCCCCAAAGCTCGCAATATGGCTCTTTCGCAGCCCTGAAGCTCCCCAAATGGCTGTTTCAAAGCCCCAAATCTCCACAAAAGGCTGTTTCAAAGCCCCAAAGCTCCCCAAATGGCTGTTTCGAATCCCCAAATCTCCCGAAATGGCTGTTTCAAAGCCCCAAAGCTCCCCAAATGGCTGTTTCGAAGCCCCAAAGCTCCCCAAATGGCGGAATCAAAGTCGCGAAGCTCCCCAAATCAGCGTTTCAAAGCCCCGAAGCTCCCGAAATGGCTGTTTCAAAGCCCCAAAGCTCCCCAAATGGCTGTTTCGAATCCCCAAATCTCCCCAAATGGCTGTTTCGAAGCCCCAAAACTCCCCAAATGGCTCTTTCGAAGCCCCGAAGCTCCTGAGATGGCTGTTTCGAAGACCCAAATCTCCCAAAATGGCTGTTTCAAAGCCCCAAAGCTCCCCAAATGGCTGTTTCGAAGCCCCGAAGCTCCCCCAATCAGCGTTTTAGAGCTCCAAAGCTCCCCAAATGGCTGTTTCAAAGCCCCAAAGCTCACCAAATGGCTTTTTGAAAGCCCCAAACTCCCCAAATGGCTTTTTCAAAGCCCCAAAGCTCCCGAAATGGCTGTTTCGAAGACCCAAATCTCCCAAAATGGCTGTTTCGAAGCCACAAAACTCCCCAAATGGCTGTTTCGAAGCCCCAAAGCTCCCCAAATGGCTGTTTCAAAGCCCCAAAGCTTTCCCAAATGGCTGTTTCGCAGCCCCGAAGCTCACCAAATGTCTGTTTCAAAGCCCCAAAGCTCCCCAAATCAGCCTTTTAGAGCCCCGAAGCTCCCCAAATGGCTGTTTCGAAGCCCCAAAGCTCCCCAAATCAGCGTTTCAAAGCCCCAAAGCTCTACAGATGGCTGTTTCCAAGCCCCAAACCTCCCGAAATGGCTGTTTCAAAGCCCCAAAGCTCCCCAAATGGCTGTTTCGAAGCCCCAAAGCTCCCCGAATGGCTGTTTCGAAGCCCCAAAGCTCCCCAAATGGCGGAATGAAAGTTGCGAAGCTCCCCAAATCAGCGTTTCAAAGCCCCGAAGCTCCCCAAATGGCTGTTTCAAAGCCCCAAAGCTCCCCAAATGGCTGTTTCGAAGACCCAAATCTCCCAAAATGGCTGTTTCGAAGCCCCAAAACTCCCCAAATGGCTGTTTCGAAGCCCCGAAGCTCCCCCAATCAGCGTTTTAGAGCTCCAAAGCTCCCCAAATGGCTGTTTCAAAGCCCCAAATCTCCACAAACGGCTGTTTCAAAGCCCCAAAGCTCCCCAAATGGCTGTTTCGAATCCCCAAATCTCCTGAAATGGCTGTTTCGAAGCCCCAAAGCTCCCCAAATGGCTGTTTCGAAGCCCCAAAGCTCCCCAAATGAGCTTTTCAAAGCCCCAAAGCTCCCCAAATGGCTGTTTCGAAGCCCCAAAGCTCACGATATGGCTGTTTCGCAGCCCTGAAGCTCCCCAAATGGCTGTTTCAAAGCCCCAAATCTCCACAAACGGCTGATTCAAAGCCCCAAAGCTCCCCAAATGGCTGTTTCGAATCCCCAAATCTCCCCAAATGGCTGTTTCGAAGCCCCGAAGCTCCCCCAATCAGCGTTTTAGAGCTCCAAAGTTCCCCAAATGGCTGTTTCAAAGCCACAGACCTCACCAAATGGTTGTTTCGAAGCCCCAAAGCTCCCCAAATGGCTGTTTCAAATCCCAAAACTCCCGGATTGGCTGTTTCGAAGCCCCAAATCTCCCCAAATGGCTGTTTCCAAGCCCCAAAGCTCCCCAAATGTCTGTTTCGAAGCCCCAATGCTCCCCAAATCAGCATTTTAGAGCCCCCAAATTCACCAAAAGTCTTTTTCGAAGGCCCGAAGCTCCCCAAATGGCTGTTTCGAAGCCCCGAAACTCCCCAAATCAGCGTTTTAGAGCCCTGAAGCTCCCCAAATGGCTGTTTACAAGACCCGAAGGTCCCCAAATGGCTGTTTCGAAGCCCCAAAGCTCCCCAAATCAGCGTTTCAAAGCCCCAAAGCTCCCCAAATGGCTGTTTCGAAGCCCCAAAGCTCCCCAAATGGCTGTTTCAAAGCACCAAAGCTCCACCAATCAGCGTTTTAGAGCTCCAAAGCTCCCCAAATGGCTGTTTCGAAGCCCCAAAGCTCCCCAAATGGCTGTTTCGAAGCCCCAAAGCTCACGATATGGCTGTTTTGAAGACCCAAATCTCCCCAAACGGCTGTTTCGAAGCCCCAAAGCTCTCCCAATCAGCGTTTTAGAGCTCCAAAGCTCCCCAAATGGCTGTTTCAAAGCCCCAAAGCTCACCAAATGGCTTTTTGAAAGCCCCAAACCCCCCAAATGGCTTTTTCAAAGCCCCAAAGCTCCCGAAATGGCTGTTTCGAAGAACCAAATCTCCCAAAATGGCTGTTTCGAAACCACAAAGCTCCCCAAATGGCTGTTTCGAAGCCATAAAACTCCCCAAATGGCTGTTTCGAAGCCCCAAAGCTCCCCAAATGGCTGTTTCGCAGCCCCAAAGCTCACCAAATGGCTGTTTCGAAGCACCAAAGCTCCCCAAATCAGCGTTTCAAAGCCCCGAAGCTCCCCAAATGGCTGTTTAGAAGACCCGAAGCTCCCCAAATGGCTGTTTCGAAGCCCCAAAGTTCCCCAAAACAGCGTTTTAGAGCCTGAAGCTCCCCAAATGGCTTTCGAAGCCCCAAAGCTCCCCAAATGGCTGTTTCGATGCCCCAAAGCTCCCCAAATGGCTGTTTCAAAGCCCCAAAGCTTTCCCAAATGGCTGTTTCAATGCCCCGAAGCTCACCAAATGTCTGTTTCAAAGCCCCAAAGCTCCCCAAATCAGCCTTTTAGAGCCCCGTAGCTCCCCAAATGGCTGTTTCCAAGCCCCAAACCTCCCGAAATGGCTGTTTCAAAGCCCCAAAGCTCCCCAAATGGCTGTTTCGAAGCCCCAAAGCTCCCCAAATGGCGGAATCAAAGTCGCGAAGTTCCCCAAATCAGCGTTTCAAAGCCCCGAAGCTGCCCAAATGGCTGTTTCGAAGCCCCAAAGCTCGCAATATGGCTCTTTCGCAGCCCGAAAGCTCCCCAAATGGCTGTTTCAAAGCCCCAAATCTCCACAAACGGCTGTTTCAAAGCCCCAAAGCTCCCCAAATGGCTGTTTCGAATCCCCAAATCTCCCGAAATGGCTGTTTCAAAGCCCCAAAGCTCCCCAAATGGCTGTTTCGAAGCCCCAAAGCTCCCCAAATGGCGGAATCAAAGTCGCGAAGCTCCCCAAATCAGCGTTTCAAAGCCCCGAAGCTCCCGAAATGGCTGTTTCAAAGCCCCAAAGCTCCTGAAATGGCTGTTTCGAAGACCCAAATCTCCCAAAATGGCTGTTTCGAAGCCCCAAAACTCCCCAAATGGCTGTTTCAAAGCCCCGAAGCTCCTGAGATGGCTGTTTCGAAGACCCAAATCTCCCAAAATGGCTGTTTCAAAGCCCCAAAGCTCCCCAAATGGCTGTTTCGAAGCCCCGAAGCTCCCCCAATCAGCGTTTTAGAGCTCCAAAGCTCCCCAAATGGCTGTTTCAAAGCCCCAAAGCTCACCAAATGGCTTTTTGAAAGCCCCAAACTCCCCAAATGGCTTTTTCAAAGCCCCAAAGCTCCCGAAATGGCTGTTTCGAAGACCCAAATCTCCCAAAATGGCTGTTTCGAAGCCACAAAACTCCCCAAATGGCTGTTTCGAAGCCCCAAAGCTCCCCAAATGGCTGTTTCAAAGCCCCAAAGCTTTCCCAAATGGCTGTTTCGCAGCCCCGAAGCTCACCAAATGTCTGTTTCAAAGCCCCAAAGCTCCCCAAATCAGCCTTTTAGAGCCCCGAATCTCCCCAAATGGCTGTTTCGAAGCCCCAAAGCTCCCCAAATCAGCGTTTCAAAGCCCCAAAGCTCTACAGATGGCTGTTTCCAAGCCCCAAACCTCCCGAAATGGCTGTTTCAAAGCCCCAAAGCTCCCCAAATGGCTGTTTCGAAGCCCCAAAGCTCCCCGAATGGCGGAATCAAAGTCGCGAAGTTCCCCAAATCAGCGTTTCAAAGCCCCGAAGCTCCCCAAATGGCTGTTTCAAAGCCCCAAATCTCCACAAACGGCTGTTTCAAAGCCCCAAAGCTCCCCAAATGGCTGTTTCGAATCCCCAAATCTCCCGAAATGGCTGTTTCGAAGCCCCAAAGCTCCCCAAATGGCGGAATGAAAGTTGCGAAGCTCCCCAAATCAGTGTTTCAAAGCCCCGAAGCTCCCCAAATGGCTGTTTCAAAGCCCCAAAGCTCCCCAAATGGCTGTTTCGAAGACCCAAATCTCCCGAAATGGCTGTTTCGAAGCCCCAAAGCTCCCCAAATGGCGGAATGAAAGTTGCGAAGCTCCCCAAATCAGCGTTTCAAAGCCCCGAAGCTCCCCAAATGGCTGTTTCGAAGCCCCAAAACTCCCCAAATGGCTGTTTCGAAGCCCCGAAGCTCCCCCAATCAGCGTTTTAGAGCTCCAAAGCTCCCCAAATGGCTGTTTCAAAGCCCCAAAGCTCACCAAATGTCTTTTTGAAAGCCCCAAACCTCCCGAAATGGCTGTTTCAAAGCCGCAAAGCTCCCCAAATGGCTGTTTCGAAGCCCCAAAGCTCCCCAAATGGCTGTTTCAAAGCCCCAAAGCTTTCCCAAATGGCTGTTTCGCAGCCCCGAAGCTCACCAAATGTCTGTTTCAAAGCCCCAAAGCTCCCCAAATCAGCCTTTTAGAGCTGCAAAGCTCCCCAAATGGCTGTTTCGAAGCCCCAAAGCTCCCCAAATCAGCGTTTCAAAGCCCCAAAGCTCTACAGATGGCTGTTTCCAAGCCCCAAACCTCCCGAAAGGGCTGTTTCAAAGCCCCAAAGCTCCCCAAATCAGCGTTTCAAAACCCCGAAGCTCCCCAAATGAGCTTTTCAAAGCCCCGAAGCTCCCCAAATGGCTGATTCGAAGCCCCAAAGCTCGCGATATGGCTGTTTCGCAGCCCTGAAGCTCCCCAAATGGCTGTTTCAAAGCCCCAAATCTCCACAAACGGCTGTTTCAAAGCCCCAAAGCTCCCCAAATGGCTGTTTCGAATCCCCAAATCTCCTGAAATGGCTGTTTCAAAGCCCCAAAGCTCCCCAAATGGCTGTTTCAAAGCCCCAAAGCTCCCCAAATGAGCTTTTCAAAGCCCCGAAGCTCCCCAAAAGGCTGTTTCGAAGCCCCAAAGCTCACGATATGGCTGTTTCGCAGCCCTGAAGCTCCCCAAATGGCTGTTTCAAAGCCCCAAATCTCCACAAACGGCTGATTCAAAGCCCCAAAGCTCCCCAAATGGCTGTTTCGAATCCCCAAATCTCCCCAAATGGCTGTTTCGAAGCCCCGAAGCTCCCCCAATCAGCGTTTTAGAGCTCCAAAGTTCCCCAAATGGCTGTTTCAAAGCCACAGACCTCACCAAATGGCTGTTTCGAAGCCCCAAAGCTCCCCAAATGGCTGTTTCAAATCCCAAAACTCCCGGATTGGCTGTTTCGAAGCCCCAAATCTCCCCAAATGGCTGTTTCCAAGCCCCAAAGCTCCCCAAATGTCTGTTTCGAAGCCCCAATGCTCCCCAAATCAGCATTTTAGAGCCCCCAAATTCACCAAAAGGCTTTTTCGAAGGCCCGAAGCTCCCCAAATGGCTGTTTCGAAGCCCCGAAACTCCCCAAATCAGCGTTTTAGAGCCCTTAAGCTCCCCAAATGGCTGTTTACAAGACCCGAAGGTCCCCAAATGGCTGTTTCGAAGCCCCAAAGCTCCCCAAATCAGCGTTTCAAAGCCCCAAAGCTCCCCAAATGGCTGTTTCGAAGCCCCAAAGCTCCCCAAATGGCTGTTTCAAAGCACCAAAGCTCCACCAATCAGCGTTTTAGAGCTCCAAAGCTCCCCAAATGGCTGTTTCGAAGCCCCAAAGCTCCCCAAATGGCTGTTTCGAAGCCCCAAAGCTCACGATATGGCTGTTTTGAAGACCCAAATCTCCCCAAATGGCTGTTTCGAAGCCACAAAACTCCCCAAACGGCTGTTTCGAAGCCCCAAAGCTCTCCCAATCAGCGTTTTAGAGCTCCAAAGCTCCCCAAATGGCTGTTTCAAACCCCCAAAGCTCACCAAATGGCTTTTTGAAAGCCCCAACCCCCCCAAATGGCTTTTTCAAAGCCCCAAAGCTCCCGAAATGGCTGTTTCGAAGAACCAAATCTCCCAAAATGGCTGTTTCGAAGCCATAAAACTCCCCAAATGGCTGTTTCGAAGCCCCAAAGCTCCCCAAATGGCTGTTTCAAAGCCCCAAAGCTCCCCAAATGGCTGTTTCGCAGCCCCAAAGCTCACCAAATGGCTGTTTCGAAGCCCCAAAGCTCCCCAAATCAGCGTTTCAAAGCCCCGAAGCTCCCCAAATGGCTGTTTCAAAGCCCCAAATCTCCACAAACGGCTGTTTCAAAGCCCCAAAGCTCCCCAAATGGCTGTTTCGAATCCCCAAATCTCGCGAAATGGCTGTTTCAAAGCCCCAAAGCTCCCCAAATGGCTCTTTCGAAGCCCCAAAGCTCCCCAAATGGCGGAATGAAAGTTGCGAAGCTCCCCAAATCAGCGTTTCAAAGCCCCGAAGCTCACCAAATGTCTGTTTCAAAGCCCCAAAGCTCCCCAAATGGCTGTTTCGAAGACCCAAATCTCCCAAAATGGCTGTTTCGAAGCCCCAAAACTCCCCAAATGGCTGTTTCGAAGCCCCGAAGCTCCCCCAATCAGCGTTTTAGAGCTCCAAAGCTCCCCAAATGGCTGTTTCAAAGCCCCAAAGCTCACCAAATGGCTTTTTGAAAGCCCCAAACTCCCCAAATGGCTTTTTCAAAGCCCCAAAGCTCCTGAAATGGCTGTTTCGAAGACCCAAATCTCCCAAAATGGCTGTTTCGAAGCCACAAAACTCCCCAAATGGCTGTTTCGAAGCCCCAAAGCTCCCCAAATGGCTGTTTCAAAGCCCCAAAGCTTTCCCAAATGGCTGTTTCGCAGCCCCGAAGCTCACCAAATGTCTGTTTCGAAGCCCCAAAGCTCCCCAAATCAGCGTTTCAAAGCCCCAAAGCTCTACAGATGGCTGTTTCCAAGCCCCAAACCTCCCGAAATGGCTGTTTCAAAGCCCCAAAGCTCCCCAAATGGCTCTTTCGAAGCCCCAAAGCTCCCCGAATGGCGGAATCAAAGTCGCGAAGTTCCCCAAATCAGCGTTTCAAAGCCCCGAAGCTCCCCAAATGGCTGTTTCAAAGCCCCAAATCTCCACAAACGGCTGTTTCAAAGCCCCAAAGCTCCCCAAATGGCTGTTTCGAATCCCCAAATCTCCCGAAATGGCTGTTTCGAAGCCCCAAAGCTCCCCAAATGGCGGAATGAAAGTTGCGAAGCTCCCCAAATCAGCGTTTCAAAGCCCCGAAGCTCCCCAAATGGCTGTTTCAAAGCCCCAAAGCTCCCCAAATGGCTGTTTCGAAGACCCAAATCTCCCAAAATGGCTGTTTCGAAGCCCCAAAACTCCCCAAAAGGCTGTTTCGAAGCCCCGAAGCTCCCCCAATCAGCGTTTTAGAGCTCCAAAGCTCCCCAAATGGCTGTTTCAAAGCCCCAAAGCTCACCAAATGTCTTTTTGAAAGCCCCAAACCTCCCGAAATGGCTGTTTCAAAGCCGCAAAGCTCCCCAAATGGCTGTTTCGAAGCCCCAAAGCTCCCCAAGTGGCTGTTTCAAAGCCCCAAAGCTTTCCCAAATGGCTGTTTCGCAGCCCCGAAGCTCACCAAATGTCTGTTTCAAAGCCCCAAAGCTCCCCAAATCAGCCTTTTAGAGCTGCAAAGCTCCCCAAATGGCTGTTTCGAAGCCCCAAAGCTCCCCAAATCAGCGTTTCAAAGCCCCAAAGCTCTACAGATGGCTGTTTCCAAGCCCCAAACCTCCCGAAATGGCTGTTTCAAAGCCCCAAAGCTCCCCAAATCAGCGTTTCAAAGCCCCGAAGCTCCCCAAATGAGCTTTTCAAAGCCCCGAAGCTCCCCAAATGGCTGATTCGAAGCCCCAAAGCTCGCGATATGGCTGTTTCGCAGCCCTGAAGCTCCCCAAATGGCTGTTTCAAAGCCCCAAATCTCCACAAACGGCTGTTTCAAAGCCCCAAAGCTCCCCAAATGGCTGTTTCGAATCCCCAAATCTCCTGAAATGGCTGTTTCAAAGCCCCAAAGCTCCCCAAATGGCTGTTTCAAAGCCCCAAAGCTCCCCAAATGAGCTTTTCAAAGCCCCGAAGCTCCCCAAATGGCTGTTTCGAAGCCCCAAAGCTCACGATATGGCTGTTTCGCAGCCCTGAAGCTCCCCAAATGGCTGTTTCAAAGCCCCAAATCTCCACAAACGGCTGATTCAAAGCCCCAAACTCCCCAAATGGCTGTTTCGAATCCCCAAATCTCCCCAAATGGCTGTTTCGAAGCCCCGAAGCTCCCCCAATCAGCGTTTTAGAGCTCCAAAGTTCCCCAAATGGCTGTTTCAAAGCCACAGACCTCACCAAATGGCTGTTTCGAAGCCCCAAAGCTCCCCAAATGGCTGTTTCAAATCCCAAAACTCCCGGATTGGCTGTTTCGAAGCCCCAAATCTCCCCAAATGGCTGTTTCCAAGCCCCAAAGCTCCCCAAATGTCTGTTTCGAAGCCCCAATGCTCCCCAAATCAGCATTTTAGAGCCCCCAAATTCACCAAAAGTCTTTTTCGAAGGCCCGAAGCTCCCCAAATGGCTGTTTCGAAGCCCCGAAACTCCCCAAATCAGCGTTTTAGAGCCCTTAAGCTCCCCAAATGGCTGTTTACGAGACCCGAAGGTCCCCAAATGGCTGTTTCGAAGCCCCAAAGCTCCCCAAATCAGCGTTTCAAAGCCCCAAAGCTCCCCAAATGGCTGTTTCGAAGCCCCAAAGCTCCCCAAATGGCTGTTTCAAAGCACCAAAGCTCCACCAATCAGCGTTTTAGAGCTCCAAAGCTCCCCAAATGGCTGTTTCGAAGCCCCAAAGCTCCCCAAATGGCTGTTTCGAAGCCCCAAAGCTCACGATATGGCTGTTTTGAAGACCCAAATCTCCCCAAATGGCTGTTTCGAAGCCACAAAACTCCCCAAACGGCTGTTTCGAAGCCCCAAAGCTCTCCCAATCAGCGTTTTAGAGCTCCAAAGCTCCCCAAATGGCTGTTTCAAACCCCCAAAGCTCACCAAATGGCTTTTTGAAAGCCCCAAACCCCCCAAATGGCTTTTTCAAAGCCCCAAAGCTCCCGAAATGGCTGTTTCGAAGAACCAAATCTCCCAAAATGGCTGTTTCGAAGCCATAAAACTCCCCAAATGGCTGTTTCGAAGCCCCAAAGCTCCCCAAATGGCTGTTTCAAAGCCCCAAAGCTCCCCAAATGGCTGTTTCGCAGCCCCAAAGCTCACCAAATGGCTGTTTCGAAGCCCCAAAGCTCCCCAAATCAGCGTTTCAAAGCCCCGAAGCTCCCCAAATGGCTGTTTCAAAGCCCCAAATCTCCACAAACGGCTGTTTCAAAGCCCCAAAGCTCCCCAAATGGCTGTTTCGAATCCCCAAATCTCCCGAAATGGCTGTTTCAAAGCCCCAAAGCTCCCCAAATGGCTCTTTCGAAGCCCCAAAGCTCCCCAAATGGCGGAATGAAAGTTGCGAAGCTCCCCAAATCAGCGTTTCAAAGCCCCGAAGCTCACCAAATGTCTGTTTCAAAGCCCCAAAGCTCCCCAAATGGCTGTTTCGAAGACCCAAATCTCCCAAAATGGCTGTTTCGAAGCCCCAAAACTCCCCAAATGGCTGTTTCGAAGCCCCGAAGCTCCCCCAATCAGCATTTTAGAGCTCCAAAGCTCCCCAAATGGCTGTTTCAAAGCCCCAAAGCTCACCAAATGGCTTTTTGAAAGCCCCAAACTCCCCAAATGGCTTTTTCAAAGCCCCAAAGCTCCTGAAATGGCTGTTTCGAAGACCCAAATCTCCCAAAATGGCTGTTTCAAAGCCACAAAACTCCCCAAATGGCTGTTTCGAAGCCCCAAAGCTCCCCAAATAAGCGTTTCAAAGCCCCGAAGCTCCCCAAATGAGCTTTTCAAAGCCCCGAAGCTCCCCAAATGGCTGATTCGAAGCCCCAAAGCTCGCGATATGGCTGTTTCGCAGCCCTGAAGCTCCCCAAATGGCTGTTTCAAAGCCCCAAATCTCCACAAACGGCTGTTTCAAAGCCCCAAAGCTCCCCAAATGGCTGTTTCGAATCCCCAAATCTCCTGAAATGGCTGTTTCAAAGCCCCAAAGCTCCCCAAATGGCTGTTTCAAAGCCCCAAAGCTCCCCAAATGAGCTTTTCAAAGCCCCGAAGCTCCCCAAATGGCTGTTTCGAAGCCCCAAAGCTCACGATATGGCTGTTTCGCAGCCCTGAAGCTCCCCAAATGGCTGTTTCAAAGCCCCAAATCTCCACAAACGGCTGATTCAAAGCCCCAAAGCTCCCCAAATGGCTGTTTCGAATCCCCAAATCTCCCCAAATGGCTGTTTCGAAGCCCCGAAGCTCCCCCAATCAGCGTTTTAGAGCTCCAAAGTTCCCCAAATGGCTGTTTCAAAGCCACAGACCTCACCAAATGGCTGTTTTGAAGCCCCAAAGCTCCCCAAATGGCTGTTTCAAATCCCAAAACTCCCGGATTGGCTGTTTCGAAGCCCCAAATCTCCCCAAATGGCTGTTTCCAAGCCCCAAAGCTCCCCAAATGTCTGTTTCGAAGCCCCAATGCTCCCCAAATCAGCATTTTAGAGCCCCCAAATTCACCAAAAGGCTTTTTCGAAGGCCCGAAGCTCCCCAAATGGCTGTTTCGAAGCCCCGAAACTCCCCAAATCAGCGTTTTAGAGCCCTTAAGCTCCCCAAATGGCTGTTTACAAGACCCGAAGGTCCCCAAATGGCTGTTTCGAAGCCCCAAAGCTCCCCAAATCAGCGTTTCAAAGCCCCAAAGCTCCCCAAATGGCTGTTTCGAAGCCCCAAAGCTCCCCAAATGGCTGTTTCAAAGCACCAAAGCTCCACCAATCAGCGTTTTAGAGCTCCAAAGCTCCCCAAATGGCTGTTTCGAAGCCCCAAAGCTCCCCAAATGGCTGTTTCGAAGCCCCAAAGCTCACGATATGGCTGTTTTGAAGACCCAAATCTCCCCAAATGGCTGTTTCGAAGCCACAAAACTCCCCAAACGGCTGTTTCGAAGCCCCAAAGCTCTCCCAATCAGCGTTTTAGAGCTCCAAAGCTCCCCAAATGGCTGTTTCAAACCCCCAAAGCTCACCAAATGGCTTTTTGAAAGCCCCAAACCCCCCAAATGGCTTTTTCAAAGCCCCAAAGCTCCCGAAATGGCTGTTTCGAAGAACCAAATCTCCCAAAATGGCTGTTTCGAAGCCATAAAACTCCCCAAATGGCTGTTTCGAAGCCCCAAAGCTCCCCAAATGGCTGTTTCAAAGCCCCAAAGCTCCCCAAATGGCTGTTTCGCAGCCCCAAAGCTCACCAAATGGCTGTTTCGAAGCCCCAAAGCTCCCCAAATCAGCGTTTCAAAGCCCCGAAGCTCCCCAAATGGCTGTTTCAAAGCCCCAAATCTCCACAAACGGCTGTTTCAAAGCCCCAAAGCTCCCCAAATGGCTGTTTCGAATCCCCAAATCTCCCGAAATGGCTGTTTCAAAGCCCAAAAGCTCCCCAAATGGCTCTTTCGAAGCCCCAAAGCTCCCCAAATGGCGGAATGAAAGTTGCGAAGCTCCCCAAATCAGCGTTTCAAAGCCCCGAAGCTCACCAAATGTCTGTTTCAAAGCCCCAAAGCTCCCCAAATGGCTGTTTCGAAGACCCAAATCTCCCAAAATGGCTGTTTCGAAGCCCCAAAACTCCCCAAATGGCTGTTTCGAAGCCCCGAAGCTCCCCCAATCAGCATTTTAGAGCTCCAAAGCTCCCCAAATGGCTGTTTCAAAGCCCCAAAGCTCACCAAATGGCTTTTTGAAAGCCCCAAACTCCCCAAATGGCTTTTTCAAAGCCCCAAAGCTCCTGAAATGGCTGTTTCGAAGACCCAAATCTCCCAAAATGGCTGTTTCAAAGCCACAAAACTCCCCAAATGGCTGTTTCGAAGCCCCAAAGCTCCCCAAATGGCTGTTTCAAAGCCCCAAAGCTTTCCCAAATGGCTGTTTCGCAGCCCCGAAGCTCACCAAATGTCTGTTTCGAAGCCCCAAAGCTCCCCAAATCAGCGTTTCAAAGCCCCAAAGCTCTACAGATGGCTGTTTCAAAGCCCCAAAGCTCCCCAAATGGCTCTTTCGAAGCCCCAAAGCTCCCCGAATGGCAGAATCAAAGTCGCGAAGTTCCCCAAATCAGCGTTTCAAAGCCCCGAAGCTCCCCAAATGGCTGTTTCAAAGCCCCAAATCTCCACAAACGGCTGTTTCAAAGCCCCAAAGCTCCCCAAATGGCTGTTTCGAATCCCCAAATCTCCCGAAATGGCTGTTTCGAAGCCCCAAAGCTCCCCAAATGGCGGAATGAAAGTTGCGAAGCTCCCCAAATCAGCGTTTCAAAGCCCCGAAGCTCCCCAAATGGCTGTTTCAAAGCCCCAAAGCTCCCCAAATGGCTGTTTCGAAGACCCAAATCTCCCAAAATGGCTGTTTCGAAGCCCCAAAACTCCCCAAATGGCTGTTTCGAAGCCCCGAAGCTCCCCCAATCAGCGTTTTAGAGCTCCAAAGCTCCCCAAATGGCTGTTTCAAAGCCCCAAAGCTCACCAAATGTCTTTTTGAAAGCCCCAAACCTCCCGAAATGGCTGTTTCAAAGCCGCAAAGCTCCCCAAATGGCTGTTTCGAAGCCCCAAAGCTCCCCAAGTGGCTGTTTCAAAGCCCCAAAGCTTTCCCAAATGGCTGTTTCGCAGCCCCGAAGCTCACCAAATGTCTGTTTCGAAGCCCCAAAGCTCCCCAAATCAGCCTTTTAGAGCTGCAAAGCTCCCCAAATGGCTGTTTCGAAGCCCCAAAGCTCCCCAAATCAGCGTTTCAAAGCCCCAAAGCTCTACAGATGGCTGTTTCCAAGCCCCAAACCTCCCGAAATGGCTGTTTCAAAGCCCCAAAGCTCCCCAAATCAGCGTTTCAAAGTCCCGAAGCTCCCCAAATGAGCTTTTCAAAGCCCCAAAGCTCCCCAAATGGCTGATTCGAAGCCCCAAAGCTCGCGATATGGCTCTTTCGCAGCCCTGAAGCTCCCCAAATGGCTGTTTCAAAGCCCCAAATCTCCACAAACGGCTGTTTCAAAGCCCCAAAGCTCCCCAAATGGCTGTTTCGAATCCCCAAATCTCCCGAAATGGCTGTTTCAAAGCCCCAAAGCTCCCCAAATGGCTGTTTCAAAGCCCCAAAGCTCCCCAAATGGTGGAATCAAAGTCGCGAAGTTCCCCAAATCAGCGTTTCAAAGCCCCGAAGCTCCCCAAATGGCTGTTTCGAAGCCCCAAAGCTCGCGATATGGCTGTTTCGCAGCCCTGAAGCTCCCCAAATGGCTGTTTCAAAGCCCCAAAGCTCCCCAAATGGCTGTTTCGAATCCCCAAATCTCCCCAAATGGCTGTTTCGAAGCCCCGAAGCTCCCCCAATCAGCGTTTTAGAGCTCCAAAGTTCCCCAAATGGCTGTTTCAAAGCCACAGACCTCACCAAATGGCTGTTTCGAAGCCCCAAAGCTCCCCAAATGGCTGTTTCAAATCCCAAAACTCCCGGATTGGCTGTTTCGAAGCCCCAAATCTCCCCAAATGGCTGTTTCCAAGCCCCAAAGCTCCCCAAATGTCTGTTTCGAAGCCCCAATGCTCCCCAAATCAGCATTTTAGAGCCCCCAAATTCACCAAAAGTCTTTTTCGAAGGCCCGAAGCTCCCCAAATGGCTGTTTCGAAGCCCCGAAACTCCCCAAATCAGCGTTTTAGAGCCCTTAAGCTCCCCAAATGGCTGTTTACAAGACCCGAAGGTCCCCAAATGGCTGTTTCGAAGCCCCAAAGCTCCCCAAATCAGCGTTTCAAAGCCCCAAAGCTCCCCAAATGGCTGTTTCGAAGCCCCAAAGCTCCCCAAATGGCTGTTTCAAAGCACCAAAGCTCCACCAATCAGCGTTTTAGAGCTCCAAAGCTCCCCAAATGGCTGTTTCGAAGCCCCAAAGCTCCCCAAATGGCTGTTTCGAAGCCCCAAAGCTCACGATATGGCTGTTTTGAAGACCCAAATCTCCCCAAATGGCTGTTTCGAAGCCACAAAACTCCCCAAACGGCTGTTTCGAAGCCCCAAAGCTCTCCCAATCTGCGTTTTAGAGCCCCAAAGCTCCCCAAATGGCTGTTTCAAAGCCCCAAATCTCCACAAACGGCTGTTTCAAAGCCCCAAAGCTCCCCAAATGGCTGTTTCGAATCCCCAAATCTCCCGAAATGGCTGTTTCGAAGCCCCAAAGCTCCCCAAATGGCGGAGTCAAAGTCCCGAAACTCCCCAAATCAGCGTTTCAAAGCCCCGAAGCTCCCTAAATGGCTGTTTCAAAGCCCCGAAGCTCCCCAAATGGCTGTTTCGAAGACCCAAATCTCCCAAAATGGCTGTTTCGAAGCCCCAAAACTCCCCAAAAGGCTGTTTCGAAGCCCCGAAGCTCCCCCAATCAGCGTTTTAGAGCTCCAAAGCTCCCCAAATGGCTGTTTCAAAGCCCCAAAGCTCACCAAATGTCTTTTTGAAAGCCCCAAACCTCCCGAAATGGCTGTTTCAAAGCCGCAAAGCTCCCCAAATGGCTGTTTCGAAGCCCCAAAGCTCCCCAAATGGCTGTTTCAAAGCCCCAAAGCTTTCCCAAATGGCTGTTTCGCAGCCCCGAAGCTCACCAAATGTCTGTTTCAAAGCCCCAAAGCTCCCCAAATCAGCCTTTTAGAGCTGCAAAGCTCCCCAAATGGCTGTTTCGAAGCCCCAAAGCTCCCCAAATCAGCGTTTCAAAGCCCCAAAGCTCTACAGATGGCTGTTTCCAAGCCCCAAACCTCCCGAAAGGGCTGTTTCAAAGCCCCAAAGCTCCCCAAATCAGCGTTTCAAAGCCCCGAAGCTCCCCAAATGAGCTTTTCAAAGCCCCGAAGCTCCCCAAATGGCTGATTCGAAGCCCCAAAGCTCGCGATATGGCTGTTTCGCAGCCCTGAAGCTCCCCAAATGGCTGTTTCAAAGCCCCAAATCTCCACAAACGGCTGTTTCAAAGCCCCAAAGCTCCCCAAATGGCTGTTTCGAATCCCCAAATCTCCCGAAATGGCTGTTTCAAAGCCCCAAAGCTCCCCAAATGGCTGTTTCAAAGCCCCAAAGCTCCCCAAATGAGCTTTTCAAAGCCCCGAAGCTCCCCAAATGGCTGTTTCGAAGCCCCAAAGCTCACGATATGGCTGTTTCGCAGCCCTGAATCTCCCCAAATGGCTGTTTCAAAGCCCCAAATCTCCCCAAACGGCTGATTCAAAGCCCCAAAGCTCCCCAAATGGCTGTTTCGAATCCCCAAATCTCCCCAAATGGCTGTTTCGAAGCCCCGAAGCTCCCCCAATCAGCGTTTTAGAGCTCCAAAGTTCCCCAAATGGCTGTTTCAAAGCCACAGACCTCACCAAATGGCTGTTTCGAAGCCCCAAAGCTCCCCAAATGGCTGTTTCAAATCCCAAAACTCCCGGATTGGCTGTTTCGAAGCCCCAAATCTCCCCAAATGGCTGTTTCCAAGCCCCAAAGCTCCCCAAATGTCTGTTTCGAAGCCCCAATGCTCCCCAAATCAGCATTTTAGAGCCCCCAAATTCACCAAAAGGCTTTTTCGAAGGCCCGAAGCTCCCCAAATGGCTGTTTCGAAGCCCCGAAACTCCCCAAATCAGCGTTTTAGAGCCCTGAAGCTCCCCAAATGGCTGTTTACAAGACCCGAAGGTCCCCAAATGGCTGTTTCGAAGCCCCAAAGCTCCCCAAATCAGCGTTTCAAAGCCCCAAAGCTCCCCAAATGGCTGTTTCGAAGCCCCAAAGCTCCCCAAATGGCTGTTTCAAAGCACCAAAGCTCCACCAATCAGCGTTTTAGAGCTCCAAAGCTCCCCAAATGGCTGTTTCGAAGCCCCAAAGCTCACCAAATGGCTGTTTCGAAGCCCCAAAGCTCACGATATGGCTGTTTTGAAGACCCAAATCTCCCCAAATGGCTGTTTCGAAGCCACAAAACTCCCCAAACGGCTGTTTCGAAGCCCCAAAGCTCTCCCAATCAGCGTTTTAGAGCTCCAAAGCTCCCCAAATGGCTGTTTCAAACCCCCAAAGCTCACCAAATGGCTTTTTGAAAGCCCCAAACCCCCCAAATGGCTTTTTCAAAGCCCCAAAGCTCCCGAAATGGCTGTTTCGAAGAACCAAATCTCCCAAAATGGCTGTTTCGAAGCCATAAAACTCCCCAAATGGCTGTTTCGAAGCCCCAAAGCTCCCCAAATGGCTGTTTCGCAGCCCCAAAGCTCACCAAATGGCTGTTTCGAAGCCCCAAAGCTCCCCAAATCAGCGTTTCAAAGCCCCGAAGCTCCCCAAATGGCTGTTTCAAAGCCCCAAATCTCCACAAACGGCTGTTTCAAAGCCCCAAAGCTCCCCAAATGGCTGTTTCGAATCCCCAAATCTCCCGAAATGGCTGTTTCAAAGCCCCAAAGCTCCCCAAATGGCTCTTTCGAAGCCCCAAAGCTCCCCAAATGGCGGAATGAAAGTTGCGAAGCTCCCCAAATCAGCGTTTCAAAGCCCCGAAGCTCACCAAATGTCTGTTTCAAAGCCCCAAAGCTCCCCAAATGGCTGTTTCGAAGACCCAAATCTCCCAAAATGGCTGTTTCGAAGCCCCAAAACTCCCCAAATGGCTGTTTCGAAGCCCCGAAGCTCCCCCAATCAGCATTTTAGAGCTCCAAAGCTCCCCAAATGGCTGTTTCAAAGCCCCAAAGCTCACCAAATGGCTTTTTGAAAGCCCCAAACTCCCCAAATGGCTTTTTCAAAGCCCCAAAGCTCCTGAAATGGCTGTTTCGAAGACCCAAATCTCCCAAAATGGCTGTTTCAAAGCCACAAAACTCCCCAAATGGCTGTTTCGAAGAACCAAATCTCCCAAAATGGCTGTTTCAAAGCCCCAAAGCTTTCCCAAATGGCTGTTTCGCAGCCCCGAAGCTCACCAAATGTCTGTTTCGAAGCCCCAAAGCTCCCCAAAATAGCGTTTCAAAGCCCCAAAGCTCTACAGATGGCTGTTTCAAAGCCCCAAATCTCCCCAAATGGCTCTTTCGAAGCCCCAAAGCTCCCCGAATGGCAGAATCAAAGTCGCGAAGTTCCCCAAATCAGCGTTTCAAAGCCCCGAAGCTCCCCAAATGGCTGTTTCAAAGCCCCAAATCTCCACAAACGGCTGTTTCAAAGCCCCAAAGCTCACCAAATGGCTGTTTCGAATCCCCAAATCTCCCGAAATGGCTGTTTCGAAGCCCCAAAGCTCCCCAAATGGCGGAATGAAAGTTGCGAAGCTCCCCAAATCAGCGTTTCAAAGCCCCGAAGCTCCCCAAATGGCTGTTTCAAAGCCCCAAAGCTCCCCAAATGGCTGTTTCGAAGACCCAAATCTCCCAAAATGGCTGTTTCGAAGCCCCAAAACTCCCCAAATGGCTGTTTCGAAGCCCCGAAGCTCCCCCAATCAGCGTTTTAGAGCTCCAAAGCTCCCCAAATGGCTGTTTCAAAGCCCCAAAGCTCACCAAATGTCTTTTTGAAAGCCCCAAACCTCCCGAAATGGCTGTTTCAAAGCCGCAAAGCTCCCCAAATGGCTGTTTCGAAGCCCCAAAGCTCCCCAAATGGCTGTTTCAAAGCCCCAAAGCTTTCCCAAATGGCTGTTTCGCAGCCCCGAAGCTCACCAAATGTCTGTTTCAAAGCCCCAAAGCTCCCCAAATCAGCCTTTTAGAGCTGCAAAGCTCCCCAAATGGCTGTTTCGAAGCCCCAAAGCTCCCCAAATCAGCGTTTCAAAGCCCCAAAGCTCTACAGATGGCTGTTTCCAAGCCCCAAACCTCCCGAAATGGCTGTTTCAAAGCCCCAAAGCTCCCCAAATCAGCGTTTCAAAGCCCCGAAGCTCCCCAAATGAGCTTTTCAAAGCCCCGAAGCTCCCCAAATGCCTGATTCGAAGCCCCAAAGCTCGCGATATGGCTCTTTCGCAGCCCTGAAGCTCCCCAAATGGCTGTTTCAAAGCCCCAAATCTCCACAAACGGCTGTTTCAAAGCCCCAAAGCTCCCCAAATGGCTGTTTCGAATCCCCAAATCTCCCGAAATGGCTGTTTCAAAGCCCCAAAGCTCCCCAAATGGCTGTTTCAAAGCCCCAAAGCTCCCCAAATGGTGGAATCAAAGTCGCGAAGTTCCCCAAATCAGCGTTTCAAAGCCCCGAAGCTCCCAAAATGAGCTTTTCAAAGCCCCGAAGCTCCCCAAATGGCTGTTTCGAAGACCCAAATCTCCACAAACGGCTGATTCAAAGCCCCAAAGCTCCCCAAATGGCTGTTTCGAATCCCCAAATCTCCCCAAATGGCTGTTTCGAAGCCCCGAAGCTCCCCCAATCAGCGTTTTAGAGCTCCAAAGTTCCCCAAATGGCTGTTTCAAAGCCACAGACCTCACCAAATGGCTGTTTCGAAGCCCCAAAGCTCCCCAAATGGCTGTTTCAAATCCCAAAACTCCCGGATTGGCTGTTTCGAAGCCCCAAATCTCCCCAAATGGCTGTTTCCAAGCCCCAAAGCTCCCCAAATGTCTGTTTCGAAGCCCCAATGCTCCCCAAATCAGCATTTTAGAGCCCCCAAATTCACCAAAAGGCTTTTTCGAAGGCCCGAAGCTCCCCAAATGGCTGTTTCGAAGCCCCGAAACTCCCCAAATCAGCATTTTAGAGCCCTGAAGCTCCCCAAATGGCTGTTTACAAGACCCGAAGGTCCCCAAATGGCTGTTTCGAAGCCCCAAAGCTCCCCAAATCAGCGTTTCAAAGCCCCAAAGCTCCCCAAATGGCTGTTTCGAAGCCCCAAAGCTCCCCAAATGGCTGTTTCAAAGCACCAAAGCTCCACCAATCAGCGTTTTAGAGCTCCAAAGCTCCCCAAATGGCTGTTTCGAAGCCCCAAAGCTCCCCAAATGGCTGTTTCGAAGCCCCAAAGCTCCCCAAATGGCTGTTTTGAAGACCCAAATCTCCCCAAATGGCTGTTTCGAAGCCACAAAACTCCCCAAACGGCTGTTTCGAAGCCCCAAAGCTCTCCCAATCTGCGTTTTAGAGCTCCAAAGCTCCCCAAATGGCTGTTTCAAAGCCCCAAATCTCCACAAACGGCTGTTTCAAAGCCCCAAAGCTCCCCAAATGGCTGTTTCGAATCCCCAAATCTCCCGAAATGGCTGTTTCGAAGCCCCAAAGCTCCCCAAATGGCGGAGTCAAAGTCCCGAAACTCCCCAAATCAGCGTTTCAAAGCCCCGAAGCTCCCTAAATGGCTGTTTCAAAGCCCCGAAGCTCCCCAAATGGCTGTTTCGAAGACCCAAATCTCCCAAAATGGCTGTTTCGAAGCCCCAAAACTCCCCAAACGGCTGTTTCGAAGCCCCGAAGCTCCCCCAATCAGCGTTTTAGAGCTCCAAAGCTCCCCAAATGGCTGTTTCAAAGCCCCAAAGCTCACCAAATGTCTTTTTGAAAGCCCCAAACCTCCCGAAATGGCTGTTTCAAAGCCGCAAAGCTCCCCAAATGGCTGTTTCGAAGCCCCAAAGCTCCCCAAATGGCTGTTTCAAAGCCCCAAAGCTTTCCCAAATGGCTGTTTCGCAGCCCCGAAGCTCACCAAATGGCTGTTTCAAAGCCCCAAAGCTCCCCAAATCAGCCTTTTAGAGCTGCAAAGCTCCCCAAATGGCTGTTTCGAAGCCCCAAAGCTCCCCAAATCAGCGTTTCAAAGCCCCAAAGCTCTACAGATGGCTGTTTCCAAGCCCCAAACCTCCCGAAATGGCTGTTTCAAAGCCCCAAAGCTCCCCAAATCAGCGTTTCAAAGCCCCGAAGCTCCCCAAATGAGCTTTTCAAAGCCCCGAAGCTCCCCAAATGGCTGATTCGAAGCCCCAAAGCTCGCGATATGGCTCTTTCGCAGCCCTGAAGCTCCCCAAATGGCTGTTTCAAAGCCCCAAATCTCCACAAACGGCTGTTTCAAAGCCCCAAAGCTCCCCAAATGGCTGTTTCGAATCCCCAAATCTCCCGAAATGGCTGTTTCAAAGCCCCAAAGCTCCCCAAATGGCTGTTTCAAAGCCCCAAAGCTCCCCAAATGGCGGAATCAAAGTCGCGAAGTTCCCCAAATCAGCGTTTCAAAGCCCCGAAGCTCCCCAAATGAGCTTTTCAAAGCCCCGAAGCTCCCCAAATGGCTGTTTCGAAGCCCCAAAGCTCGCGATATGGCTGTTTCGCAGCCCTGAAGCTCCCCAAATGGCTGTTTCAAAGCCCCAAATCTCCCCAAACGGCTGATTCAAAGCCCCAAAGCTCCCCAAATGGCTGTTTCGAATCCCCAAATCTCCCCAAATGGCTGTTTCGAAGCCCCGAAGCTCCCCCAATCAGCGTTTTAGAGCTCCAAAGTTCCCCAAATGGCTGTTTCAAAGCCACAGACCTCACCAAATGGCTGTTTCGAAGCCCCAAAGCTCCCCAAATGGCTGTTTCAAATCCCAAAACTCCCGGATTGGCTGTTTCGAAGCCCCAAATCTCCCCAAATGGCTGTTTCCAAGCCCCAAAGCTCCCCAAATGTCTGTTTCGAAGCCCCAATGCTCCCCAAATCAGCATTTTAGAGCCCCCAAATTCACCAAAAGGCTTTTTCGAAGGCCCGAAGCTCCCCAAATGGCTGTTTCGAAGCCCCGAAACTCCCCAAATCAGCATTTTAGAGCCCTGAAGCTCCCCAAATGGCTGTTTACAAGACCCGAAGGTCCCCAAATGGCTGTTTCGAAGCCCCAAAGCTCCCCAAATCAGCGTTTCAAAGCCCCAAAGCTCCCCAAATGGCTGTTTCGAAGCCCCAAAGCTCCCCAAATGGCTGTTTCAAAGCACCAAAGCTCCACCAATCAGCCTTTTAGAGCTCCAAAGCTCCCCAAATGGCTGTTTCGAAGCCCCAAAGCTCACCAAATGGCTGTTTCGAAGCCCCAAAGCTCACGATATGGCTGTTTTGAAGACCCAAATCTCCCCAAATGGCTGTTTCGAAGCCACAAAACTCCCCAAACGGCTGTTTCGAAGCCCCAAAGCTCTCCCAATCAGCGTTTTAGAGCTCCAAAGCTCCCCAAATGGCTGTTTCAAACCCCCAAAGCTCACCAAATGGCTTTTTGAAAGCCCCAAACCCCCCAAATGGCTTTTTCAAAGCCCCAAAGCTCCCGAAATGGCTGTTTCGAAGACCCAAATCTCCCAAAATGGCTGTTTCGAAACCACAAAGCTCCCCAAATGGCTGTTTCGAAGCCATAAAACTCCCCAAATGGCTGTTTCGAAGCCCCAAAGCTCCCCAAATGGCTGTTTCAAAGCCCCAAAGCTCCCAAAATGGCTGTTTCGCAGCCCCAAAGCTCACCAAATGGCTGTTTCGAAGCCCCAAAGCTCCCCAAATCAGCGTTTCAAAGCCCCGAAGCTCCCCAAATGGCTGTTTCGAATCCCCAAATCTCCCGAAATGGCTGTTTCGAAGCCCCAAAGCTCCCCAAATGGCGGAGTCAAAGTCCCGAAACTCCCCAAATCAGCGTTTCAAAGCCCCGAAGCTCCCTAAATGGCTGTTTCAAAGCCCCAAAGCTCCCCAAATGGCTGTTTCGAAGACCCAAATCTCCCAAAATGGCTGTTTCGAAGCCCCAAAACTCCCCAAATGGCTGTTTCGAAGCCCCGAAGCTCCCCCAATCAGCGTTTTAGAGCTCCAAAGCTCCCCAAATGGCTGTTTCAAAGCCCCAAAGCTCACCAAATGTCTTTTTGAAAGCCCCAAACCTCCCGAAATGGCTGTTTCAAAGCCGCAAAGCTCCCCAAATGGCTGTTTCGAAGCCCCAAAGCTCCCCAAATGGCTGTTTCAAAGCCCCAAAGCTTTCCCAAATGGCTGTTTCGCAGCCCCGAAGCTCACCAAATGTCTGTTTCAAAGCCCCAAAGCTCCCCAAATCAGCCTTTTAGAGCTGCAAAGCTCCCCAAATGGCTGTTTCGAAGCCCCAAAGCTCCCCAAATCAGCGTTTCAAAGCCCCAAAGCTCTACAGATGGCTGTTTCCAAGCCCCAAACCTCCCGAAATGGCTGTTTCAAAGCCCCAAAGCTCCCCAAATCAGCGTTTCAAAGCCCCGAAGCTCCCCAAATGAGCTTTTCAAAGCCCCGAAGCTCCCCAAATGGCTGATTCGAAGCCCCAAAGCTCGCGATATGGCTCTTTCGCAGCCCTGAAGCTCCCCAAATGGCTGTTTCAAAGCCCCAAATCTCCACAAACGGCTGTTTCAAAGCCCCAAAGCTCCCCAAATGGCTGTTTCGAATCCCCAAATCTCCCGAAATGGCTGTTTCAAAGCCCCAAAGCTCCCCAAATGGCTGTTTCAAAGCCCCAAAGCTCCCCAAATGGCGGAATCAAAGTCGCGAAGTTCCCCAAATCAGCGTTTCAAAGCCCCGAAGCTCCCCAAATGAGCTTTTCAAAGCCCCGAAGCTCCCCAAATGGCTGTTTCGAAGCCCCAAAGCTCGCGATATGGCTGTTTCGCAGCCCTGAAGCTCCCCAAATGGCTGTTTCAAAGCCCCAAATCTCCACAAACGGCTGATTCAAAGCCCCAAAGCTCCCCAAATGGCTGTTTCGAATCCCCAAATCTCCCCAAATGGCTGTTTCGAAGCCCCGAAGCTCCCCCAATCAGCGTTTTAGAGCTCCAAAGTTCCCCAAATGGCTGTTTCAAAGCCACAGACCTCACCAAATGGCTGTTTCGAAGCCCCAAAGCTCCCCAAATGGCTGTTTCAAATCCCAAAACTCCCGGATTGGCTGTTTCGAAGCCCCAAATCTCCCCAAATGGCTGTTTCCAAGCCCCAAAGCTCCCCAAATGTCTGTTTCGAAGCCCCAATGCTCCCCAAATCAGCATTTTAGAGCCCCCAAATACACCAAAAGGCTTTTTCGAAGGCCCGAAGCTCCCCAAATGGCTGTTTCGAAGCCCCGAAACTCCCCAAATCAGCATTTTAGAGCCCTGAAGCTCCCCAAATGGCTGTTTACAAGACCCGAAGGTCCCCAAATGGCTGTTTCGAAGCCCCAAAGCTACCCAAATCAGCGTTTCAAAGCCCCAAAGCTCCCCAAATGGCTGTTTCGAAGCCCCAAAGCTCCCCAAATGGCTGTTTCAAAGCACCAAAGCTCCACCAATCAGCGTTTTAGAGCTCCAAAGCTCCCCAAATGGCTGTTTCGAAGCCCCAAAGCTCACCAAATGGCTGTTTCGAAGCCCCAAAGCTCACGATATGGCTGTTTTGAAGACCCAAATCTCCCCAAATGGCTGTTTCGAAGCCACAAAACTCCCCAAATGGCTGTTTCGAAGCCCCAAAGCTCTCCCAATCAGCGTTTTAGAGCTCCAAAGCTCCCCAAATGGCTGTTTCAAACCCCCAAAGCTCACCAAATGGCTTTTTGAAAGCCCCAAACCCCCCAAATGGCTTTTTCAAAGCCCCAAAGCTCCCGAAATGGCTGTTTCGAAGCCCCAAAGCTCCCCAAATGGCTGTTTGAAAGCCCCAAAGCTTTCCCAAATGGCTGTTTCGCAGCCCCGAAGCTCACCAAATGTCTGTTTCAAAGCCCCAAAGCTCCCCAAATCAGCCTTTTAGAGCCCCGTAGCTCCCCAAATGGCTGTTTCCAAGCCCCAAACCTCCCGAAATGGCTGTTTCAAAGCACCAAAGCTCCCCAAATGGCTGTTTCGAAGCCCCAAAGCTCCCCAAATGGCGGAATCAAAGTCGCGAAGTTCCCCAAATCAGCGTTTCAAAGCCCCGAAGCTCCCCAAATGGCTGTTTCGAAGCCCCAAAGCTCACAATATGGCTCTTTCGCAGCCCTGAAGCTCCCCAAATGGCTGTTTCAAAGCCCCAAATCTCCACAAACGGCTGTTTCAAAGCCCCAAAGCTCCCCAAATGGCTGTTTCGAATCCCCAAACCTCCCGAAATGGCTGTTTCAAAGCCCCAAAGCTCCCCAAATGGCTGTTTCGAAGCCCCAAAGCTCCCCAAATTGCGGAATCAAAGTCGCGAAGCTCCCCAAATCAGCGTTTCAAAGCCCCGAAGCTCCCGAAATGGCTGTTTCAAAGCCCCAAAGCTCCTGAAATGGCTGTTTCGAAGACCCAAATCTCCCAAAATGGCTCTTTCGAAGCCCCGAAGCTCCTGAGATGGCTGTTTCGAAGACCCAAATCTCCCAAAATGGCTGTTTCAAAGACCCAAAGCTCCCCAAATGGCTGTTTCGAAGCCCCGAAGCTCCACCAATCAGCGTTTTAGAGCTCCAAAGCTCCCCAAATGGCTGTTTCAAAGCCCCAAAGCTCCCGAAATGGCTGTTTCGAAGACCCAAATCTCCCAAAATGGCTGTTTCGAAGCCACAAAACTCCCCAAATGGCTGTTTCGAAGCCCCAAAGCTCCCCAAATGGCTGTTTCAAAGCCCCAAAGCTTTCCCAAATGGCTGTTTCGCAGCCCCGAAGCTCACCAAATGTCTGTTTCGAATCCCCAAATCTCCCCAAATGGCTGTTTCGAAGCCCCGAAGCTCCCCCAATCAGCGTTTTAGAGCTCCAAAGTTCCCCAAATGGCTGTTTCAAAGCCACAGACCTCACCAAATGGCTGTTTCGAAGCCCCAAAGCTCCCCAAATGGCTGTTTCAAATCCCAAAACTCCCGGATTGGCTGTTTCGAAGCCCCAAATCTCCCCAAATGGCTGTTTCCAAGCCCCAAAGCTCCCCAAATGTCTGTTTTGAAGCCCCAATGCTCCCCAAATCAGCATTTTAGAGCCCCCAAATTCACCAAAAGTCTTTTTCGAAGGCCCGAAGCTCCCCAAATGGCTGTTTCGAAGCCCCAAAACTCCCCAAATCAGCGTTTTAGAGCCCTGAAGCTCCCCAAATGGCTGTTTACAAGACCCGAAGGTCCCCAAATGGCTGTTTCGAAGCCCCAAAGCTCCCCAAATCAGCGTTTCAAAGCCCCAAAGCTCCCCAAATGGCTGTTTCGAAGCCCCAAAGCTCCCCAAATGGCTGTTTCAAAGCACCAAAGCTCCACCAATCAGCGTTTTAGAGCTCCAAAGCTCCCCAAATGGCTGTTTCGAAGCCCCAAAGCTCACCAAATGGCTGTTTCGAAGCCCCAAAGCTCCCCAAATGGCTGTTTTGAAGACCCAAATCTCCCCAAATGGCTGTTTCGAAGCCACAAAACTCCCCAAACGGCTGTTTCGAAGCCCCAAAGCTCTCCCAATCAGCGTTTTAGAGCTCCAAAGCTCCCCAAATGGGTGTTTCAAACCCCCAAAGCTCACCAAATGGCTTTTTGAAAGGCCCAAACCCCCCAAATGGCTTTTTCAAAGCCCCAAAGCTCCCGAAATGGCTGTTTCGAAGACCCAAATCTCCCAAAATGGCTGTTTCGAAACCACAAAGCTCCCCAAATGGCTGTTTCAAAGCCATAAAACTCCCCAAATGGCTGTTTCGAAGCCCCAAAGCTCCCCAAATGGCTGTTTCGCAGCCCCAAAGCTCACCAAATGGCTGTTTCGAAACCACAAAGCTCCCCAAATCAGCGTTTCAAAGCCCCGAAGCTCCCCAAATGGCTGTTTCAAAGCCCCAAATCTCCACAAACGGCTGTTTCAAAGCCCCAAAGCTCCCCAAATGGCTGTTTCGAATCCCCAAATCTCCCGAAATGGCTGTTTCGAAGCCCCAAAGCTCCCCAAATGGCGGAATGAAAGTTGCGAAGCTCCCCAAATCAGCGTTTCAAAGCCCCGAAGCTCCCTAAATGGCTGTTTCAAAGCCCCAAAGCTCCCCAAATGGCTGTTTCGAAGACCCAAATCTCCCAAAATGGCTGTTTCGAAGCCCCAAAACTCCCCAAATGGCTGTTTCGAAGCCCCGAAGCTCCCCCAATCAGCGTTTTAGAGCTCCAAAGCTCCCCAAATGGCTGTTTCAAAGCCCCAAAGCTCACCAAATGTCTTTTTGAAAGCCCCAAACCTCCCGAAATGGCTGTTTCAAAGCCGCAAAGCTCCCCAAATGGCTGTTTCGAAGCCCCAAAGCTCCCCAAATGGCTGTTTCAAAGCCCCAAAGCTTTCCCAAATGGCTGTTTCGCAGCCCCGAAGCTCACCAAATGTCTGTTTCAAAGCCCCAAAGCTCCCCAAATCAGCCTTTTAGAGCTGCAAAGCTCCCCAAATGGCTGTTTCGAAGCCCCAAAGCTCCCCAAATCAGCGTTTCAAAGCCCCAAAGCTCTACAGATGGCTGTTTCCAAGCCCCAAACCTCCCGAAATGGCTGTTTCAAAGCCCCAAAGCTCCCCAAATCAGCGTTTCAAAGCCCCGAAGCTCCCCAAATGAGCTTTTCAAAGCCCCGAAGCTCCCCAAATGGCTGATTCGAAGCCCCAAAGCTCGCGATATGGCTCTTTCGCAGCCCTGAAGCTCCCCAAATGGCTGTTTCAAAGCCCCAAATCTCCACAAACGGCTGTTTCGAAGCCCCAAAGCTCCCCAAATGGCTGTTTCGAATCCCCAAATCTCCCGAAATGGCTGTTTCAAAGCCCCAAAGCTCCCCAAATGGCTGTTTCAAAGCCCCAAAGCTCCCCAAATGGCGGAATCAAAGTCGCGAAGTTCCCCAAATCAGCGTTTCAAAGCCCCGAAGCTCCCCAAATGAGCTTTTCAAAGCCCCGAAGCTCCCCAAATGGCTGTTTCGAAGCCCCAAAGCTCGCGATATGGCTGTTTCGCAGCCCTGAAGCTCCCCAAATGGCTGTTTCAAAGCCCCAAATCTCCACAAACGGCTGATTCAAAGCCCCAAAGCTCCCCAAATGGCTGTTTCGAATCCCCAAATCTCCCCAAATGGCTGTTTCGAAGCCCCGAAGCTCCCCCAATCAGCGTTTTAGAGCTCCAAAGTTCCCCAAATGGCTGATTCAAAGCCACAGAGCTCACCAAATGGCTGTTTCGAAGCCCCAAAGCTCCCCAAATGGCTGTTTCAAATCCCAAAACTCCCGGATTGGCTGTTTCGAAGCCCCAAATCTCCCCAAATGGCTGTTTCCAAGCCCCAAAGCTCCCCAAATGTCTGTTTCGAAGCCCCAATGCTCCCCAAATCAGCATTTTAGAGCCCCCAAATTCACCAAAAGGCTTTTTTGAAGGCCCAAAGCTACCCAAATGGCTGTTTCGAAGCCCCGAAACTCCCCAAATCAGCATTTTAGAGCCCTGAAGCTCCCCAAATGGCTGTTTACAAGACCCGAAGGTCCCCAAATGGCTGTTTCGAAGCCCCAAAGCTCCCCAAATGGCTGTTTCGCAGCCCCAAAGCTCCCCAAATGGCTGTTTCGAAGCCCCAAAGCTCCCCAAATGGCTGTTTCAAAGCACCAAAGCTCCACCAATCAGCGTTTTAGAGCTCCAAAGCTCCCCAAATGGCTGTTTCGAAGCCCAAAAGCTCACCAAATGGCTGTTTCGAAGCCCCAAAGCTCCCCAAATGGCTGTTTTGAAGACCCAAATCTCCCCAAATGGCTGTTTCGAAGCCACAAAACTCCCCAAATGGCTGTTTCGAAGCCCCAAAGCTCTCCCAATCAGCGTTTTAGAGCTCCAAAGCTCCCCAAATGGCTGTTTCAAACCCCCAAAGCTCACCAAATGGCTTTTTGAAAGCCCCAAACCCCCCAAATGGCTTTTTCAAAGCCCCAAAGCTCCCGAAATGGCTGTTTCGAAGACCCAAATCTCCCAAAATGGCTGTTTCGAAACCACAAAGCTCCCCAAATGGCTGTTTCGAAGCCATAAAACTCCCCAAATGGCTGTTTCGAAGCCCCAAAGCTCCCCAAATGGCTGTTTCAAAGCCCCAAAGCTCCCCAAATGGCTGTTTCGCAGCCCCAAAGCTCACCAAATGGCTGTTTCGAAGCCCCAAAGCTCCCCAAATCAGCGTTTCAAAGCCCCGAAGCTCCCCAAATGGCTGTTTAGAAGACCCGAAGCTCCCCAAATGGCTGTTTCGAAGCCCCAAAGTTCCCCAAAACAGCGTTTTAGAGCACTGAAGCTCCCCAAATGGCTGTTTCGAAGCCCCAAAACTCCCCAAATGGCTGTTTCGAAGCCCCAAAGCTCCCCAAATCAGCGTTTCAAAGCCCCAAACCTCCCCAAATGGCTGTTTCGCAGCCCCGAAGCTCACCAAATGTCTGTTTCAAAGCCCCAAAGCTCCCCAAATCAGCCTTTTAGAGCCCCGTAGCTCCCCAAATGGCTGTTTCCAAGCCCCAAACCTCCCGAAATGGCTGTTTCAAAGCACCAAAGCTCCCCAAATGGCTGTTTCGAAGCCCCAAAGCTCCCCAAATGGCGGAATCAAAGTCGCGAAGTTCCCCAAATCAGCGTTTCAAAGCCCCGAAGCTCCCCAAATGGCTGTTTCGAAGCCCCAAAGCTCACAATATGGCTCTTTCGCAGCCCTGAAGCTCCCCAAATGGCTGTTTCAAAGCCCCAAATCTCCACAAACGCCTGTTTCAAAGCCCCAAAGCTCCCCAAATGGCTGTTTAGAAGCCCCAAAGCTCCCCAAATGGCTGTTTCAAAGCCCCAAAGCTCCCCAAATGGCTGTTTCGAAGCCCCAAAGCTCCCCAAATTGCGGAATCAAAGTCGCGAAGCTCCCCAAATCAGCGTTTCAAAGCCCTGAAGCTCCCGAAATGGCTGTTTCAAAGCCCCAAAGCTCCTGAAATGGCTGTTTCGAAGACCCAAATCTCCCAAAATGGCTCTTTCGAAGCCCCGAAGCTCCTGAGATGGCTGTTTCGAAGACCCAAATCTCCCAAAATGGCTGTTTCAAAGACCCAAAGCTCCCCAAATGGCTGTTTCGAAGCCCCGAAGCTCCACCAATCAGCGTTTTAGAGCTCCAAAGCTCCCCAAATGGCTGTTTCAAAGCCCCAAAGCTCCCGAAATGGCTGTTTCGAAGACCCAAATCTCCCAAAATGGCTGTTTCGAAGCCACAAAACTCCCCAAATGGCTGTTTCGAAGCCCCAAAGCTCCCCAAATGGCTGTTTCAAAGCCCCAAAGCTTTCCCAAATGGCTGTTTCGCAGCCCCGAAGCTCACCAAATGTCTGTTTCGAATCCCCAAATCTCCCCAAATGGCTGTTTCGAAGCCCCGAAGCTCCCCCAATCAGCGTTTTAGAGCTCCAAAGTTCCCCAAATGGCTGTTTCAAAGCCACAGACCTCACCAAATGGCTGTTTCGAAGCCCCAAAGCTCCCCAAATGGCTGTTTCAAATCCCAAAACTCCCGGATTGGCTGTTTCGAAGCCCCAAATCTCCCCAAATGGCTGTTTCCAAGC
This sequence comes from Harpia harpyja, assembly GCF_026419915.1. Lineage (NCBI taxonomy): Eukaryota > Metazoa > Chordata > Aves > Accipitriformes > Accipitridae > Harpia > Harpia harpyja. Next base: position 374,449 of record NW_026293422.1, read on the forward strand.
CCCAAAGCTCCCCAAATGTCTGTTTTGAAGCCCCAATGCTCCCCAAATCAGCATTTTAGAGCACCCAAATTCACCAAAAGTCTTTTTCGAAGGCCCGAAGCTCCCCAAATGGCTGTTTCGAAGCCCCAAAACTCCCCAAATCAGCGTTTTAGAGCCCTGAAGCTCCCCAAATGGCTGTTTACAAGACCCGAAGGTCCCCAAATGGCTGTTTCGAAGCCCCAAAGCTCCCCAAATCAGCGTTTCAAAGCCCCAAAGCTCCCCAAATGGCTGTTTCGAAGCCCCAAAGCTCCCCAAATGGCTGTTTCAAAGCACCAAAGCTCCACCAATCAGCGTTTTAGAGCTCCAAAGCTCCCCAAATGGCTGTTTCGAAGCCCCAAAGCTCACCAAATGGCTGTTTCGAAGCCCCAAAGCTCCCCAAATGGCTGTTTTGAAGACCCAAATCTCCCCAAATGGCTGTTTCGAAGCCACAAAACTCCCCAAACGGCTGTTTCGAAGCCCCAAAGCTCTCCCAATCAGCGTTTTAGAGCTCCAAAGCTCCCCAAATGGGTGTTTCAAACCCCCAAAGCTCACCAAATGGCTTTTTGAAAGGCCCAAACCCCCCAAATGGCTTTTTCAAAGCCCCAAAGCTCCCGAAATGGCTGTTTCGAAGACCCAAATCTCCCAAAATGGCTGTTTCGAAACCACAAAGCTCCCCAAATGGCTGTTTCAAAGCCATAAAACTCCCCAAATGGCTGTTTCGAAGCCCCAAAGCTCCCCAAATGGCTGTTTCGCAGCCCCAAAGCTCACCAAATGGCTGTTTCGAAACCACAAAGCTCCCCAAATCAGCGTTTCAAAGCCCCGAAGCTCCCCAAATGGCTGTTTCAAAGCCCCAAATCTCCACAAACGGCTGTTTCAAAGCCCCAAAGCTCCCCAAATGGCTGTTTCGAAGCCCCAAATCTCCCGAAATGGCTGTTTCGAAGCCCCAAAGCTCCCCAAATGGCGGAATGAAAGTTGCGAAGCTCCCCAAATCAGCGTTTCAAAGCCCCGAAGCTCCCTAAATGGCTGTTTCAAAGCCCCAAAGCTCCCCAAATGGCTGTTTCGAAGACCCAAATCTCCCAAAATGGCTGTTTCGAAGCCCCAAAACTCCCCAAATGGCTGTTTCGAAGCCCCGAAGCTCCCCCAATCAGCGTTTTAGAGCTCCAAAGCTCCCCAAATGGCTGTTTCAAAGCCCCAAAGCTCACCAAATGTCTTTTTGAAAGCCCCAAACCTCCCGAAATGGCTGTTTCAAAGCCGCAAAGCTCCCCAAATGGCTGTTTCGAAGCCCCAAAGCTCCCCAAATGGCTGTTTCAAAGCCCCAAAGCTTTCCCAAATGGCTGTTTCGCAGCCCCGAAGCTCACCAAATGTCTGTTTCAAAGCCCCAAAGCTCCCCAAATCAGCCTTTTAGAGCTGCAAAGCTCCCCAAATGGCTGTTTCGAAGCCCCAAAGCTCCCCAAATCAGCGTTTCAAAGCCCCAAAGCTCTACAGATGGCTGTTTCCAAGCCCCAAACCTCCCGAAATGGCTGTTTCAAAGCCCCAAAGCTCCCCAAATCAGCGTTTCAAAGCCCCGAAGCTCCCCAAATGAGCTTTTCAAAGCCCCGAAGCTCCCCAAATGGCTGATTCGAAGCCCCAAAGCTCGCGATATGGCTCTTTCGCAGCCCTGAAGCTCCCCAAATGGCTGTTTCAAAGCCCCAAATCTCCACAAACGGCTGTTTCGAAGCCCCAAAGCTCCCCAAATGGCTGTTTCGAATCCCCAAATCTCCCGAAATGGCTGTTTCAAAGCCCCAAAGCTCCCCAAATGGCTGTTTCAAAGCCCCAAAGCTCCCCAAATGGCGGAATCAAAGTCGCGAAGTTCCCCAAATCAGCGTTTCAAAGCCCCGAAGCTCCCCAAATGAGCTTTTCAAAGCCCCGAAGCTCCCCAAATGGCTGTTTCGAAGCCCCAAAGCTCGCGATATGGCTGTTTCGCAGCCCTGAAGCTCCCCAAATGGCTGTTTCAAAGCCCCAAATCTCCACAAACGGCTGATTCAAAGCCCCAAAGCTCCCCAAATGGCTGTTTCGAATCCCCAAATCTCCCCAAATGGCTGTTTCGAAGCCCCGAAGCTCCCCCAATCAGCGTTTTAGAGCTCCAAAGTTCCCCAAATGGCTGATTCAAAGCCACAGAGCTCACCAAATGGCTGTTTCGAAGCCCCAAAGCTCCCCAAATGGCTGTTTCAAATCCCAAAACTCCCGGATTGGCTGTTTCGAAGCCCCAAATCTCCCCAAATGGCTGTTTCCAAGCCCCAAAGCTCCCCAAATGTCTGTTTCGAAGCCCCAATGCTCCCCAAATCAGCATTTTAGAGCCCCCAAATTCACCAAAAGGCTTTTTTGAAGGCCCAAAGCTACCCAAATGGCTGTTTCGAAGCCCCGAAACTCCCCAAATCAGCATTTTAGAGCCCTGAAGCTCCCCAAATGGCTGTTTACAAGACCCGAAGGTCCCCAAATGGCTGTTTCGAAGCCCCAAAGCTCCCCAAATGGCTGTTTCGCAGCCCCAAAGCTCCCCAAATGGCTGTTTCGAAGCCCCAAAGCTCCCCAAATGGCTGTTTCAAAGCACCAAAGCTCCACCAATCAGCGTTTTAGAGCTCCAAAGCTCCCCAAATGGCTGTTTCGAAGCCCAAAAGCTCACCAAATGGCTGTTTCGAAGCCCCAAAGCTCCCCAAATGGCTGTTTTGAAGACCCAAATCTCCCCAAATGGCTGTTTCGAAGCCACAAAACTCCCCAAATGGCTGTTTCGAAGCCCCAAAGCTCTCCCAATCAGCGTTTTAGAGCTCCAAAGCTCCCCAAATGGCTGTTTCAAACCCCCAAAGCTCACCAAATGGCTTTTTGAAAGCCCCAAACCCCCCAAATGGCTTTTTCAAAGCCCCAAAGCTCCCGAAATGGCTGTTTCGAAGACCCAAATCTCCCAAAATGGCTGTTTCGAAACCACAAAGCTCCCCAAATGGCTGTTTCGAAGCCATAAAACTCCCCAAATGGCTGTTTCGAAGCCCCAAAGCTCCCCAAATGGCTGTTTCAAAGCCCCAAAGCTCCCCAAATGGCTGTTTCGCAGCCCCAAAGCTCACCAAATGGCTGTTTCGAAGCCCCAAAGCTCCCCAAATCAGCGTTTCAAAGCCCCGAAGCTCCCCAAATGGCTGTTTAGAAGACCCGAAGCTCCCCAAATGGCTGTTTCGAAGCCCCAAAGTTCCCCAAAACAGCGTTTTAGAGCACTGAAGCTCCCCAAATGGCTGTTTCGAAGCCCCAAAACTCCCCAAATGGCTGTTTCGAAGCCCCAAAGCTCCCCAAATCAGCGTTTCAAAGCCCCAAACCTCCCCAAATGGCTGTTTCGCAGCCCCGAAGCTCACCAAATGTCTGTTTCAAAGCCCCAAAGCTCCCCAAATCAGCCTTTTAGAGCCCCGTAGCTCCCCAAATGGCTGTTTCCAAGCCCCAAACCTCCCGAAATGGCTGTTTCAAAGCACCAAAGCTCCCCAAATGGCTGTTTCGAAGCCCCAAAGCTCCCCAAATGGCGGAATCAAAGTCGCGAACTTCCCCAAATCAGCGTTTCAAAGCCCCGAAGCTCCCCAAATGGCTGTTTCGAAGCCCCAAAGCTCACAATATGGCTCTTTCGCAGCCCTGAAGCTCCCCAAATGGCTGTTTCGAATCCCCAAATCTCCCGAAATGGCTGTTTCAAAGCCCCAAAGCTCCCCAAATGGCTGTTTCGAAGCCCCAAAGCTCCCCAAATGGCGGAATCAAAGTCGCGAAGCTCCCCAAATCAGCGTTTCAAAGCCCCGAAGCTCCCGAAATGGCTGTTTCAAAGCCCCAAAGCTCCTGAAATGGCTGTTTCGAAGACCCAAATCTCCCAAAATGGCTGTTTCGAAGCCCCAAAACTCCCCAAATGGCTCTTTCGAAGCCCCGAAGCTCCTGAGATGGCTGTTTCGAAGACCCAAATCTCCCAAAATGGCTGTTTCAAAGCCCCAAAGCTCCCCAAATGGCTGTTTCGAAGCCCCGAAGCTCCACCAATCAGCGTTTTAGAGCTCCAAAGCTCCCCAAATGGCTGTTTCAAAGCCCCAAAGCTCACCAAATGTCTTTTTGAAAGCCCCAAACTCCCCAAATGGCTTTTTCAAAGCCCCAAAGCTCCTGAAATGGCTGTTTCGAAGACCCAAATCTCCCAAAATGGCTGTTTCGAAGCCACAAAACTCCCCAAATGGCTGTTTCGAAGCCCCAAAGCTCCCCAAATGGCTGTTTCAAAGCCCCAAAGCTTTCCCAAATGGCTGTTTCGCAGCCCCGAAGCTCACCAAATGTCTGTTTCAAAGCCCCAAAGCTCCCCAAATCAGCCTTTTAGAGCCCCGTAGCTCCCCAAATGGCTGTTTCCAAGCCCCAAACCTCCCGAAATGGCTGTTTCAAAGCCCCAAAGCTCCCCAAATGGCTGTTTCGAAGCCCCAAAGCTCCCCAAATGGCGGAATCAAAGTCGTGAAGTTCCCCAAATCAGCGTTTCAAAGCCCCGAAGCTCCCCAAATGGCTGTTTCGAAGCCCCAAAGCTCGCAATATGGCTCTTTCGCAGCCCTGAAGCTCCCCAAATGGCTGTTTCAAAGCCCCAAATCTCCACAAACGGCTGTTTCAAAGCCCCAAAGCTCCCCAAATGGCTGTTTCGAATCCCCAAATCTCCCGAAATGGCTGTTTCAAAGCCCCAAAGCTCCCCAAATCAGCGTTTCAAAGCCCCGAAGCTCCCCAAATGAGCTTTTCAAAGCCCCGAAGCTCCCCAAATGGCTGATTCGAAGCCCCAAAGCTCGCGATATGGCTCTTTCGCAGCCCTGAAGCTCCCCAAATGGCTGTTTCAAAGCCCCAAATCTCCACAAACGGCTGTTTCAAAGCCCCAAAGCTCCCCAAATGGCTGTTTCGAATCCCCAAATCTCCCGAAATGGCTGTTTCAAAGCCCCAAAGCTCCCCAAATGGCTGTTTCAAAGCCCCAAAGCTCCCCAAATGTCAGAATCAAAGTCGCGAAGCTCCCCAAATCAGCGTTTCAAAGCCCCGAAGTTCCCCAAATTAGCTTTTCAAAGCCCCGAAGCTCCCCAAATGGCTGTTTCGAAGCCCCAAAGCTCGCGATATGGCTGTTTCGCAGCCCTGAAGCTCCCCAAATGGCTGTTTCAAAGCCCCAAATCTCCACAAACGGCTGATTCAAAGCCCCAAAGCTCCCCAAATGGCTGTTTCGAATCCCCAAATCTCCCCAAATGGCTGTTTCGAAGCCCCGAAGCTCCCCCAATCAGCGTTTTAGAGCTCCAAAGCTCCCCAAATGGCTGTTTCAAAGCCCCAAAGCTCACCAAATGGCTTTTTGAAAGCCCGAAACCCCCCAAATGGCTTTTTCAAAGCCCCAAAGCTCCCCAAATGTTTGTTTCGAAGCCCCAATGCTCTCCCAATCAGCGTTTTAGAGCTCCAAAGCTCCCCAAATGGCTGTTTCAAAGCCCCAAAGCTCACCAAATGGCTTTTTGAAAGCCCGAAACCCCCCAAATGGCTTTTTCAAAGCCCCAAAGCTCCCGAAATGGCTGTTTCGAAGAACCAAATCTCCCAAAATGGCTGTTTCGAAGCCATAAAACTCCCCAAATGGCTGTTTCGAAGCCCCAAAGCTCCCCAAATGGCTGTTTCAAAGCCCCAAAGCTCCCCAAATGGCTGTTTCGCAGCCCCAAAGCTCACCAAATGGCTGTTTCGAAGCCCCAAAGCTCCCCAAATCAGCGTTTCAAAGCCCCGAAGCTCCCCAAATGGCTGTTTCGAATCCCCAAATCTCCCGAAATGGCTGTTTCGAAGCCCCAAAGCTCCCCAAATGGCGGAATGAAAGTTGCGAAGCTCCCCAAATCAGCGTTTCAAAGCCCCGAAGCTCCCCAAATGGCTGTTTCAAAGCCCCAAAGCTCCCCAAATGGCTGTTTCGAAGACCCAAATCTCCCAAAATGGCTGTTTCGAAGCCCCAAAGCTCCCCAAATCAGCGTTTCAAAGCCCCGAAGCTCCCCAAATAGCTGTTTAGAAGACCCGAAGCTCCCCAAATGGCTGTTTCGAAGCCCCAAAGTTCCCCAAAACAGCTTTTTAGAGCACTGAAGCTCCCAAAATGGCTGTTTCGAAGCCGCAAAGCTCCCCAAATGGCTGTTTCGAAGCCCCAAAGCTCCCCAAATGGCTGTTTCAAAGCCCCAAAGCTTTCCCAAATGGCTGTTTCGCAGCCCCGAAGCTCACCAAATGTCTGTTTCAAAGCCCCAAAGCTCCCCAAATCAGCCTTTTAGAGCCCCGTAGCTCCCCAAATGGCTGTTTCCAAGCCCCAAACCTCCCGAAATGGCTGTTTCAAAGCCCCAAAGCTCCCCAAATGGCTGTTTCGAAGCCCCAAAGCTCCCCAAATGGCGGAATCAAAGTCGCGAAGTTCCCCAAATCAGCGTTTCAAAGCCCCGAAGCTCCCCAAATGGCTGTTTCGAAGCCCCAAAGCTCGCAATATGGCTCTTTCGCAGCCCTGAAGCTCCCCAAATGGCTGTTTCAAAGCCCCAAATCTCCACAAACGGCTGTTTCAAAGCCCCAAAGCTCCCCAAATGGCTGTTTCGAATCCCCAAATCTCCCGAAATGGCTGTTTCAAAGCCCCAAAGCTCCCCAAATGGCTGTTTCGAAGCCCCAAAGCTCCCGAAATGGCGGAATCAAAGTCGCGAAGCTCCCCAAATCAGCGTTTCAAAGCCCCGAAGCTCCCGAAATGGCTGTTTCAAAGCCCCAAAGCTCCTGAAATGGCTGTTTCGAAGACCCAAATCTCCCAAAATGGCTGTTTCGAAGCCCCAAAACTCCCCAAATGGCTCTTTCGAAGCCCCGAAGCTCCTGAGATGGCTGTTTCGAAGACCCAAATCTCCCAAAATGGCTGTTTCAAAGCCCCAAAGCTCCCCAAATGGCTGTTTCGAAGCCCCGAAGCTCCCCCAATCAGCGTTTTAGAGCTCCAAAGCTCCCCAAATGGCTGTTTCAAAGCCCCAAAGCTTTCGCAAATGGCTGTTTCGCAGCCCCGAAGCTCACCAAATGTCTGTTTCGAAGCCCCAAAGCTCCCCAAATCAGCCTTTTAGAGCCCCGAAGCTCCCCAAATGGCTGTTTCGAAGCCCCAAAGCTCCCCAAATCAGCGTTTCAAAGCCCCAAAGCTCTACAGATGGCTGTTTCCAAGCCCCAAACCTCCCAAAATGGCTGTTTCAAAGCCCCAAAGCTCCCCAAATGGCTCTTTCGAAGCCCCAAAGCTCCCCAAATGGCGGAATGAAAGTTGCGAAGCTCCCCAAATCAGCGTTTCAAAGCCCCGAAGCTCCCCAAATGGCTGTTTCAAAGCCCCAAAGCTCCCCAAATGGCTGTTTCGAAGACCCAAATCTCCCAAAATGGCTGTTTCGAAGCCCCAAAACTCCCCAAATGGCTGTTTCGAAGCCCCAAAGCTCACCAAATGTCTTTTTGAAAGCCCCAAACCTCCCGAAATGGCTGTTTCAAAGCCGCAAAGCTCCCCAAATGGCTGTTTCGAAGCCCCAAAGCTCCCCAAATGGCTGTTTCAAAGCCCCAAAGCTTTCCCAAATGGCTGTTTCGCAGCCCCGAAGCTCACCAAATGTCTGTTTCAAAGCCCCAAAGCTCCCCAAATCAGCCTTTTAGAGCTGCAAAGCTCCCCAAATGGCTGTTTCGAAGCCCCAAAGCTCCCCAAATCAGCGTTTCAAAGCCCCAAAGCTCTACAGATGGCTGTTTCCAAGCCCCAAACCTCCCGAAATGGCTGTTTCAAAGCCCCAAAGCTCCCCAAATCAGCGTTTCAAAGCCCCGAAGCTCCCCAAATGAGCTTTTCAAAGCCCCGAAGCTCCCCAAATGGCTGATTCGAAGCCCCAAAGCTCGCGATATGGCTCTTTCGCAGCCCTGAAGCTCCCCAAATGGCTGTTTCAAAGCCCCAAATCTCCACAAACGGCTGTTTCAAAGCCCCAAAGCTCCCCAAATGGCTGTTTCGAATCCCCAAATCTCCCGAAATGGCTGTTTCAAAGCCCCAAAGCTCCCCAAATGGCTGTTTCAAAGCCCCAAAGCTCCCCAAATGGCGGAATCAAAGTCGCGAAGTTCCCCAAATCAGCGTTTCAAAGCCCCGAAGTTCCCCAAATGAGCTTTTCAAAGCCCCGAAGCTCCCCAAATGGCTGTTTCGAAGCCCCAAAGCTCGCGATATGGCTGTTTCGCAGCCCTGAAGCTCCCCAAATGGCTGTTTCAAAGCCCCAAATCTCCCCAAATGGCTGTTTCGAATCCCCAAATCTTCCCAAATGGCTGTTTCGAAGCCCCGAAGCTCCCCCAATCAGCGTTTTAGAGCTCCAAAGCTCCCCAAATGGCTGTTTCAAAGCCCCAAAGCTCACCAAATGGCTTTTTGAAAGCCCCAAACTCCCCAAATGGCTGTTTCAAATCCCAAAACTCCCGGATTGGCTGTTTCGAAGCCCCAAATCTCCCCAAATGGCTGTTTCCAAGCCCCAAAGCTCCCCAAATGTCTGTTTCGAAGCCCCAATGCTCCCCAAATCAGAATTTTAGAGCCCCCAAATTCACCAAAAGGCTTTTTCGAAGGCCCGAAGCTCCCCAAATGGCTGTTTCGAAGCCCCGAAACTCCCCAAATCAGCGTTTTAGAGCCCTTAAGCTCCCCAAATGGCTGTTTACAAGACCCGAAGGTCCCCAAATGGCTGTTTCGAAGCCCCAAAGCTCCCCAAATCAGCGTTTCAAAGCCCCAAAGCTCCCCAAATGGCTGTTTCGAAGCCCCAAAGCTCCCCAAATGGCTGTTTCAAAGCACCAAAGCTCCACCAATCAGCGTTTTAGAGCTCCAAAGCTCCCCAAATGGCTGTTTCGAAGCCCCAAAGCTCCCCAAATGGCTGTTTCGAAGCCCCAAAGCTCACGATATGGCTGTTTTGAAGACCCAAATCTCCCCAAATGGCTGTTTCGAAGCCACAAAACTCCCCAAACGGCTGTTTCGAAGCCCCAAAGCTCTCCCAATCAGCGTTTTAGAGCTCCAAAGCTCCCCAAATGGGTGTTTCAAACCCCCAAAGCTCACCAAATGGCTTTTTGAAAGCCCCAAACCCCCCAAATGGCTTTTTCAAAGCCCCAAAGCTCCCGAAATGGCTGTTTCGAAGAACCAAATCTCCCAAAATGGCTGTTTCGAAGCCATAAAACTCCCCAAATGGCTGTTTCGAAGCCCCAAAGCTCCCCAAATGGCTGTTTCAAAGCCCCAAAGCTCCCCAAATGGCTGTTTCGCAGCCCCAAAGCTCACCAAATGGCTGTTTCGAAGCCCCAAAGCTCCCCAAATCAGCGTTTCAAAGCCCCAAAGCTCACCAAATGTCTGTTTCAAAGCACCAAAGCTCCCCAAATGGCTGTTTCGAAGACGGAAATCTCCCAAAATGGCTGTTTCGAAGCCCCAAAACTCCCCAAATGGCTGTTTCGAAGCCCCGAAGCTCCCCAAATCAGCGTTTCAAAGCCCCGAAGCTCCCCAAATGAGCTTTTCAAAGCCCCGAAGCTCCCCAAATGGCTGATTCGAAGCCCCAAAGCTCGCGATATGGCTGTTTCGCAGCCCTGAAGCTCCCCAAATGGCTGTTTCAAAGCCCCAAATCTCCACAAACGGCTGTTTCAAAGCCCCAAAGCTCCCCAAATGGCTGTTTCGAATCCCCAAATCTCCCGAAATGGCTGTTTCAAAGCCCCAAAGCTCCCCAAATGGCTGTTTCAAAGCCCCAAAGCTCCCCAAATGGCGGAATCAAAGTCGCGAAGTTCCCCAAATCAGCGTTTCAAAGCCCCGAAGCTCCCCAAATGAGCTTTTCAAAGCCCCGAAGCTCCCCAAATGGCTGTTTCGAAGCCCCAAAGCTCGCGATATGGCTGTTTCGCAGCCCTGAAGCTCCCCAAATGGCTGTTTCAAAGCCCCAAATCTCACCAAATGGCTGTTTCGAATCCCCAAATCTCCCCAAATGGCTGTTTCGAAGCCCCGAAGCTCCCCCAATCAGCGTTTAAGAGCTCCAAAGTTCCCCAAATGGCTGTTTCAAAGCCACAGACCTCACCAAATGGCTGTTTCGAAGCCCCAAAGCTCCCCAAATGGCTGTTTCAAATCCCAAAACTCCCGGATTGGCTGTTTCGAAGCCCCAAATCTCCCCAAATGGCTGTTTCCAAGCACCAAAGCTCCCCAAATGTCTGTTTCGAAGCCCCAATGCTCTCCCAATCAGCGTTTTAGAGCTCCAAAGCTCCCCAAATGGCTGTTTCAAACCCCCAAAGCTCACCAAATGTCTTTTTGAAAGCCCGAAACCCCCCAAATGGCTTTTTCAAAGCCCCAAAGCTCCCCAAATGTCTGTTTCGAAGCCCCAATGCTCTCCCAATCAGCGTTTTAGAGCTCCAAAGCTCCCCAAATGGCTGTTTCAAAGCCCCAAAGCTCACCAAATGGCTTTTTGAAAGCCCGAAACCCCCCAAATGGCTTTTTCAAAGCCCCAAAGCTCCCGAAATGGCTGTTTCGAAGAACCAAATCTCCCAAAATGGCTGTTTCGAAGCCATAAAACTCCCCAAATGGCTGTTTCGAAGCCACAAAACTCCCCAAATGGCTGTTTCAAAGCCCCAAAGCTCCCCAAATGGCTGTTTCGCAGCCCCAAAGCTCACCAAATGGCTGTTTCGAAGCCCCAAATCTCCCCAAATCAGCGTTTCAAAGCCCCGAAGCTCCCCAAATGGCTGTTTCAAAGCCCCAAATCTCCACAAACGGCTGTTTCAAAGCCCCAAAGCTCCCCAAATGGCTGTTTCGAATCCCCAAATCTCCCGAAATGGCTGTTTCGAAGCCCCAAAGCTCCCCAAATGGCGGAATGAAAGTTGCGAAGCTCCCCAAATCAGCGTTTCAAAGCCCCGAAGCTCCCCAAATGGCTGTTTCAAAGCCCCAAAGCTCCCCAAATGGCTGTTTCGCAGCCCCAAAGCTCACCAAATGGCTGTTTCGAAGCCCCAAAGCTCCCCAAATCAGCGTTTCAAAGCCCCGAAGCTCCCCAAATGGCTGTTTAGAAGACCCGAAGCTCCCCAAATGGCTGTTTCGAAGACCCAAAGTTCCCCAAAACAGCGTTTTAGAGCACTGAAGCTCCCAAAATGGCTGTTTCGAAGCCGCAAAGCTCCCCAAATGGCTGTTTCAAAGCCCCAAAGCTTTCCCAAATGGCTGTTTCGCAGCCCCGAAGCTCACCAAATGTCTGTTTCAAAGCCCCAAAGCTCCCCAAATCAGCCTTTTAGAGCCCTGTAGCTCCCCAAATGGCTGTTTCCAAGCCCCAAACCTCCCGAAATGGCTGTTTCAAAGCCCCAAAGCTCCCCAAATGGCTGTTTCGAAGCCCCAAAGCTCCCCAAATGGCGGAATCAAAGTCGCGAAGTTCCCCAAATCAGCGTTTCAAAGCCCCGAAGCTCCCCCAATCAGCGTTTTAGAGCTCCAAAGCTCCCCAAATGGCTGTTTCAAAGCCCCAAAGCTCACCAAATGTCTTTTTGAAAGCCCCAAACCTCCCGAAATGGCTGTTTCAAAGCCGCAAAGCTCCCCAAATGGCTGTTTCGAAGCCCCAAAGCTCCCCAAATGGCTGTTTCAAAGCCCCAAAGCTTTCCCAAATGGCTGTTTCGCAGCCCCGAAGCTCACCAAATGGCTGTTTCGAAGCCCCAAAGCTCCCCAAATCAGCCTTTTAGAGCCCCGAAGCTCCCCAAATGGCTGTTTCGAAGCCCCAAAGCTCCCCAAATCAGGGTTTCAAAGCCCCAAAGCTCTACAGATGGCTGTTTCCAAGCCCCAAACCTCCCGAAATGGCTGTTTCAAAGCCCCAAAGCTCCCCAAATCAGCGTTTCAAAGCCCCGAAGCTCCCCAAATGAGCTTTTCAAAGCCCCGAAGCTCCCCAAATGGCTGATTCGAAGCCCCAAAGCTCGCGATATGGCTCTTTCGCAGCCCTGAAGCTCCCCAAATGGCTGTTTCAAAGCCCCAAATCTCCACAAACGGCTGTTTCAAAGCCCCAAAGCTCCCCAAATGGCTGTTTCGAATCCCCAAATCTCCCGAAATGGCTGTTTCAAAGCCCCAAAGCTCCCCAAATGGCTGTTTCAAAGCCCCAAAGCTCCCCAAATGGCGGAATCAAAGTCGCGAAGTTCCCCAAATCAGCGTTTCAAAGCCCCGAAGCTCCCCAAATGAGCTTTTCAAAGCCCCGAAGCTCCCCAAATGGCTGTTTCGAAGCCCCAAAGCTCGCGATATGGCTGTTTCGCAGCCCTGAAGCTCCCCAAATGGCTGTTTCAAAGCCCCAAATCTCCACAAACGGCTGATTCAAAGCCCCAAAGCTCCCCAAATGGCTGTTTCGAATCCCCAAATCTCCCCAAATGGCTGTTTCGAAGCCCCGAAGCTCCCCCAATCAGCGTTTTAGAGCTCCAAAGTTCCCCAAATGGCTGTTTCAAAGCCACAGACCTCACCAAATGGCTGTTTCGAAGCCCCAAAGCTCCCCAAATGGCTGTTTCAAATCCCAAAACTCCCGGATTGGCTGTTTCGAAGACCCAAATCTCCCCAAATGGCTGTTTCCAAGCACCAAAGCTCCCCAAATGTCTGTTTCGAAGCCCCAATGCTCTCCCAATCAGCGTTTTAGAGCTCCAAAGCTCTCCAAATGGCTGTTTCAAACCCCCAAAGCTCACCAAATGGCTTTTTGAAAGCCCGAAACCCCCCAAATGGCTTTTTCAAAGCCCCAAAGCTCCCCAAATGTCTGTTTCGAAGCCCCAATGCTCTCCCAATCAGCGTTTTAGAGCTCCAAAGCTCCCCAAATGGCTGTTTCAAAGCCCCAAAGCTCACCAAATGGCTTTTTGAAAGCCCGAAACCCCCCAAATGGCTTTTTCAAAGCCCTAAAGCTCCCGAAATGGCTGTTTCGAAGAACCAAATCTCCCAAAATGGCTGTTTCGAAGCCATAAAACTCCCCAAATGGCTGTTTCGAAGCCACAAAACTCCCCAAATGGCTGTTTCAAAGCCCCAAAGCTCCCCAAATGGCTGTTTCGCAGCCCCAAAGCTCACCAAATGGCTGTTTCGAAGCCCCAAATCTCCCCAAATCAGCGTTTCAAAGCCCCGAAGCTCCCCAAATGGCTGTTTCAAAGCCCCAAATCTCCACAAACGGCTGTTTCAAAGCCCCAAAGCTCCCCAAATGGCTGTTTCGAATCCCCAAATCTCCCGAAATGGATGTTTCGAAGCCCCAAAGCTCCCCAAATGGCGGAATGAAAGTTGCGAAGCTCCCCAAATCAGCGTTTCAAAGCCCCGAAGCTCCCCAAATGGCTGTTTCAAAGCCCCAAAGCTCCCCAAATGGCTGTTTCGCAGCCCCAAAGCTCACCAAATGGCTGTTTCGAAGCCCCAAAGCTCCCCAAATCAGCGTTTCAAAGCCCCGAAGATCCCCAAATGGCTGTTTAGAAGACCCGAAGCTCCCCAAATGGCTGTTTCAAAGCCACAAAGCTTTCCCAAATGGCTGTTTCGCAGCCCTGAAGCTCACCAAATGTCTGTTTCAAAGCCCCAAAGCTCCCCAAATCAGCCTTTTAGAGCCCCGTAGCTCCCCAAATGGCTGTTTCAAAGCCCCAAACCTCCCGAAATGGCTGTTTCAAAGCCCCAAAGCTCCCCAAATGGCTGTTTCGAAGCCCCAAAGCTCCCCAAATGGCGGAATCAAAGTCGCAAAGTTCCCCAAATCAGCGTTTCAAAGCCCCGAAGCTCCCCAAATGGCTGTTTCAAAGCTCCAAAGCTCCTGAAATGGCTGTTTCGAAGACCCAAATCTCCCAAAATGGCTGTTTCGAAGCCCCAAAACTCCCCAAATGGCTCTTTCGAAGCCCCGAAGCTCCTGAGATGGATGTTTCGAAGACCCAAATCTCCCAAAATGGCTGTTTCAAAGCCCCAAAGCTCCCCAAATGGCTGTTTCGAAGCCCCGAAGCTCCCCCAATCAGCGTTTTAGAGCTCCAAAGCTCCCCAAATGGCTGTTTCAAAGCCCCAAAGCTCACCAAATGGCTTTTTGAAAGCCCCAAACTCCCCAAATGGCTTTTTCAAAGCCTCAAAGCTCCCCAAATGGCTGTTTCGAAGACCCAAATCTCCCAAAATGGCTGTTTCGAAGCCACAAAACTCCCCAAATGGCTGTTTCGAAGCCCCAAAGCTCCCCAAATGGCTGTTTCAAAGCCCCAAAGCTTTCCCAAATGGCTGTTTCGCAGCCCCGAAGCTCACCAAATGGCTGTTTCGAAGCCCCAAAGCTCCCCAAATCAGCCTTTTAGAGCCCCGAAGCTCCCCAAATGCCTGTTTCGAAGCCCCAAAGCTCCCCAAATCAGCGTTTCAAAGCCCCAAAGCTCTACAGATGGCTGTTTCCAAGCCCCAAACCTCCCAAAATGGCTGTTTCAAAGCCCCAAAGCTCCCCAAATGGCTGTTTCGAAGCCCCAAAGCTCCCCGAATGGCGGAATCAAAGTCGCGAAGTTCCCCAAATCAGCGTTTCAAAGCCCCGAAGCTCCCCAAATGGCTGTTTCAAAGCCCCAAATCTCCACAAACGGCTGTTTCAAAGCCCCAAAGCTCCCCAAATGGCTGTTTCGAATCCCCAAATCTCCCGAAATGGCTGTTTCGAAGCCCCAAAGCTCCCCAAATGGCGGAATGAAAGTTGCGAAGCTCCCCAAATCAGCGTTTCAAAGCCCCGAAGCTCCACAAATGGCTGTTTCAAAGCCCCAAAGCTCCCCAAATGGCTGTTTCGAAGACCCAAATCTCCCAAAATGGCTGTTTCGAAGCCCCAAAACTCCCCAAATGGCTGTTTCGAAGCCCCAAAGCTCACCAAATGTCTTTTTGAAAGCCCCAAACCTCCCGAAATGGCTGTTTCAAAGCCCCAAAGCTCCCCAAATGGCTGTTTCAAATCCCAAAACTCCCGGATTGGCTGTTTCGAAGCCCCAAATCTCCCCAAATGGCTGTTTCCAAGCACCAAAGCTCCCCAAATGTCTGTTTCGAAGCCCCAATGCTCTCCCAATCAGCGTTTTAGAGCTCCAAAGCTCCCCAAATGGCTGTTTCAAAGCCCCAAAGCTCACCAAATGGCTTTTTGAAAGCCCGAAACCCCCCAAATGGCTTTTTCAAAGCCCCAAAGCTCCCCAAATGTCTGTTTCGAAGCCCCAATGCTCTCCCAATCAGCGTTTTAGAGCTCCAAAGCTCCCCAAGTGGCAGTTTCAAAGCCCCAAAGCTCACCAAATGGCTTTTTGAAAGCCCGAAACCCCCCAAATGGCTTTTTCAAAGCCCCAAAGCTCCTGAAATGGCTGTTTCGAAGAACCAAATCTCCCAAAATGGCTGTTTCGAAGCCATAAAACTCCCCAAATGGCTGTTTCGAAGCCACAAAACTCCCCAAATGGCTGTTTCAAAGCCCCAAAGCTCCCCAAATGGCTGTTTCGCAGCCCCAAAGCTCACCAAATGGCTGTTTCGAAGCCCCAAATCTCCCCAAATCAGCGTTTCAAAGCCCCGAAGCTCCCCAAATGGCTGTTTCAAAGCCCCAAATCTCCACAAACGGCTGTTTCAAAGCCCCAAAGCTCCCCAAATGGCTGTTTCGAATCCCCAAATCTCCCGAAATGGCTGTTTCGAAGCCCCAAAGCTCCCCAAATGGCGGAATGAAAGTTGCGAAGCTCCCCAAATCAGCGTTTCAAAGCCCCGAAGCTCCCCAAATGGCTGTTTCAAAGCCCCAAAGCTCCCCAAATGGCTGTTTCGCAGCCCCAAAGCTCACCAAATGGCTGTTTCGAAGCCCCAAAGCTCCCCAAATCAGCGTTTCAAAGCCCCGAAGCTCCCCAAATGGCTGTTTAGAAGACCCGAAGCTCCCCAAATGGCTGTTTCGAAGACCCAAAGTTCCCCAAAACAGCGTTTTAGAGCACTGAAGCTCCCAAAATGGCTGTTTCGAAGCCGCAAAGCTCCCCAAATGGCTGTTTCAAAGCCCCAAAGCTTTCCCAAATGGCTGTTTCGCAGCCCCGAAGCTCACCAAATGTCTGTTTCAAAGCCCCAAAGCTCCCCAAATCAGCCTTTTAGAGCCCTGTAGCTCCCCAAATGGCTGTTTCCAAGCCCCAAACCTCCCGAAATGGCTGTTTCAAAGCCCCAAAGCTCCCCAAATGGCTGTTTCGAAGCCCCAAAGCTCCCCAAATGGCGGAATCAAAGTCGCGAAGTTCCCCAAATCAGCGTTTCAAAGCCCCGAAGCTCCCCCAATCAGCGTTTTAGAGCTCCAAAGCTCCCCAAATGGCTGTTTCAAAGCCCCAAAGCTCACCAAATGTCTTTTTGAAAGCCCCAAACCTCCCGAAATGGCTGTTTCAAAGCCGCAAAGCTCCCCAAATGGCTGTTTCGAAGCCCCAAAGCTCCCCAAATGGCTGTTTCAAAGCCCCAAAGCTTTCCCAAATGGCTGTTTCGCAGCCCCGAAGCTCACCAAATGGCTGTTTCGAAGCCCCAAAGCTCCCCAAATCAGCCTTTTAGAGCTGCAAAGCTCCCCAAATGGCTGTTTCGAAGCCCCAAAGCTCCCCAAATCAGCGTTTCAAAGCCCCAGAGCTCTACAGATGGCTGTTTCCAAGCCCCAAACCTCCCGAAATGGCTGTTTCAAAGCCCCAAAGCTCCCCAAATCAGCGTTTCAAAGCCCCGAAGCTCCCCAAATGAGCTTTTCAAAGCCCCGAAGCTCCCCAAATGCCTGATTCGAAGCCCCAAAGCTCGCGATATGGCTCTTTCGCAGCCCTGAAGCTCCCCAAATGGCTGTTTCAAAGCCCCAAATCTCCACAAACGGCTGTTTCAAAGCCCCAAAGCTCCCCAAATGGCTGTTTCGAATCCCCAAATCTCCCGAAATGGCTGTTTCAAAGCCCCAAAGCTCCCCCAAATGGCTGTTTCAAAGCCCCAAAGCTCCCCAATGGCGGAATCAAAGTCGCGAAGTTCCCCAAATCAGCGTTCAAAGCCCCGAAGCTCCCCAAATGAGCTTTTCAAAGCCCCGAAGCTCCCCAAATGGCTGTTTCGAAGCCCCAAAGCTCGCGATATGGCTGTTTCGCAGCCCTGAAGCTCCCCAAATGGCTGTTTCAAAGCCCCAAATCTCCACAAAACGGCTGATTCAAAGCCCCAAAGCTCCCCAAATGGCTGTTTCGAATCCCCAAATCTCCCCAAATGGCTGTTTCGAAGCCCCGAAGCTCCCCCAATCAGCGTTTTAGAGCTCCAAAGTTCCCCAAATGGCTGTTTCAAAGGCCACAGACCTCACCAAATGGCTGTTTCGAAGCCCCAAAGCTCCCCAAATGGCTGTTTCAAATCCCAAAACTCCCGGATTGGCTGTTTCGAAGACCCAAATCTCCCCAAATGGCTGTTTCCAAGCACCAAAGCTCCCCAAATGTCTGTTTCGAAGCCCCAATGCTCTCCCAATCAGCGTTTTAGAGCTCCAAAGCTCTCCAAATGGCTGTTTCAAACCCCCAAAGCTCACCAAATGGCTTTTTGAAAGCCCGAAAACCCCCCAAATGGCTTTTTCAAAGCCCCCAAAGCTCCCCAAATGTCTGTTTCGAAGCCCCAATGCTCTCCCAATCAGCGTTTTAGAGCTCCAAAGCTCCCCAAATGGCTGTTTCAAAGCCCCAAAGCTCACCAAATGGCTTTTTGAAAGCCCGAAACCCCCCCAAATGGCTTTTTCAAAGCCCTAAAGCTCCCGAAATGGCTGTTTCGAAGACCCAAATCTCCCAAAATGAGCTGTTTCGAAGCCATAAAACTCCCCAAATGGCTGTTTCGAAGCCACAAAACTCCCCAAATGGCTGTTTCAAAGCCCCAAAGCTCCCCAAATGGCTGTTTCGCAGCCCCAAAGCTCACCAAATGGCTGTTTCGAAGCCCCAAAATCTCCCCAAATCAGCGTTTCAAAGCCCCGAAGCTCCCCAAATGGCTGTTTCGAATCCCCAAATCTCCCGAAATGGATGTTTCGAAGCCCCAAAGCTCCCCAAATGGCGGAATGAAAGTTGCGAAGCTCCCCAAATCAGCGTTTCAAAGCCCCGAAGCTCCCCAAATGGCTGTTTCAAAGCCCCAAAGCTCCCCAAATGGCTGTTTCGCAGCCCCAAAGCTCACCAAATGGCTGTTTCGAAGCCCCAAAGCTCCCCAAATCAGCGTTTCAAAGCCCCGAAGATCCCCAAATGGCTGGTTTAGAAGACCCGAAGCTCCCCAAATGGCTGTTTCGAAGCCCCAAAGTTCCCAAAACAGCGTTTTAGAGCACTGAAGCTGCCAAAATGGCTGTTTCGAAGCCGCAAAGCTCCCCAAATGGCTGTTTCGAAGCCCCAAACCTCCCCAAATGGCTGTTTCAAAGCCACAAAGCTTTCCCAAATGGCTGTTTCGCAGCCCTGAAGCTCACCAAATGTCTGTTTCAAAGCCCCAAAGCTCCCCAAATCAGCCTTTTAGAGCCCCGTAGCTCCCCAAATGGCTGTTTCAAAGCCCCAAACCTCCCGAAATGGCTGTTTCAAAGCCCCAAAGCTCCCCAAATGGCTGTTTCGAAGCCCCAAAGCTCCCCAAATGGCGGAATCAAAGTCGCAAAGTTCCCCAAATCAGCGTTTCAAAGCCCCGAAGCTCCCCAAATGGCTGTTTCTAAGCTCCAAAGCTCCTGAAATGGCTGTTTCGAAGACCCAAATCTCCCAAAATGGCTGTTTCGAAGCCCCAAAACTCCCCAAATGGCTCTTTCGAAGCCCCGAAGCTCCTGAGATGGCTGTTTCGAAGACCCAAATCTCCCAAAATGGCTGTTTCAAAGCCCCAAAGCTCCCCAAATGGCTGTTTCGAAGCCCCGAAGCTCCACCAATCAGCGTTTTAGAGCTCCAAAGCTCCCCAAATGGCTGTTTCAAAGCCCCAAAGCTCACCAAATGGCTTTTTGAAAGCCCCAAACTCCCCAAATGGCTTTTTCAAAGCCCCAAAGCTCCCCAAATGGCTGTTTCGAAGACCCAAATCTCCCAAAATGGCTGTTTCGAAGCCACAAAACTCCCCAAATGGCTGTTTCGAAGCCCCAAAGCTCCCCAAATGGCTGTTTCAAAGCCCCAAAGCTTTCCCAAATGGCTGTTTCGCAGCCCCGAAGCTCACCAAATGGCTGTTTCGAAGCCCCAAAGCTCCCCAAATCAGCCTTTTAGAGCCCCGAAGCTCCCCAAATGCCTGTTTCGAAGCCCCAAAGCTCCCCAAATCAGCGTTTCAAAGCCCCAAAGCTCTACAGATGGCTGTTTCCAAGCCCCAAACCTCCCAAAATGGCTGTTTCAAAGCCCCAAAGCTCCCCAAATGGCTGTTTCGAAGCCCCAAAGCTCCCCGAATGGCGGAATCAAAGTCGCGAAGTTCCCCAAATCAGCGTTTCAAAGCCCCGAAGCTCCCCAAATGGCTGTTTCAAAGCCCCAAATCTCCACAAACGGCTGTTTCAAAGCCCCAAAGCTCCCCAAATGGCTGTTTCGAATCCCCAAATCTCCCGAAATGGCTGTTTCGAAGCCCCAAAGCTCCCCAAATGGCGGAATGAAAGTTGCGAAGCTCCCCAAATCAGCGTTTCAAAGCCCCGAAGCTCCACAAATGGCTGTTTCAAAGCCCCAAAGCTCCCCAAATGGCTGTTTCGAAGACCCAAATCTCCCAAAATGGCTGTTTCGAAGCCCCAAAACTCCCCAAATGGCTGTTTCGAAGCCCCAAAGCTCACCAAATGTCTTTTTGAAAGCCCCAAACCTCCCGAAATGGCTGTTTCAAAGCCCCAAAGCTCCCCAAATGGCTGTTTCAAATCCCAAAACTCCCGGATTGGCTGTTTCGAAGCCCCAAATCTCCCCAAATGGCTGTTTCCAAGCACCAAAGCTCCCCAAATGTCTGTTTCGAAGCCCCAATGCTCTCCCAATCAGCGTTTTAGAGCTCCAAAGCTCCCCAAATGGCTGTTTCAAAGCCCCAAAGCTCACCAAATGGCTTTTTGAAAGCCCGAAACCCCCCAAATGGCTTTTTCAAAGCCCCAAAGCTCCCCAAATGTCTGTTTCGAAGCCCCAATGCTCTCCCAATCAGCGTTTTAGAGCTCCAAAGCTCCCCAAGTGGCAGTTTCAAAGCCCCAAAGCTCACCAAATGGCTTTTTGAAAGCCCGAAACCCCCCAAATGGCTTTTTCAAAGCCCCAAAGCTCCTGAAATGGCTGTTTCGAAGAACCAAATCTCCCAAAATGGCTGTTTCGAAGCCATAAAACTCCCCAAATGGCTGTTTCGAAGCCACAAAACTCCCCAAATGGCTGTTTTCAAAGCCCCAAAGCTCCCCAAATGGCTGTTTCGCAGCCCCAAAGCTCACCAAATGGCTGTTTCGAAGCCCCAAATCTCCCCAAATCAGCGTTTCAAAGCCCCGAAGCTCCCCAAATGGCTGTTTCAAAGCCCCAAATCTCCACAAACGGCTGTTTCAAAGCCCCAAAGCTCCCCAAATGGCTGTTTCGAATCCCCAAATCTCCCGAAATGGCTGTTTCGAAGCCCCAAAGCTCCCCAAATGGCGGAATGAAAGTTGCGAAGCTCCCCAAATCAGCGTTTCAAAGCCCCGAAGCTCCCCAAATGGCTGTTTCAAAGCCCCAAAGCTCCCCAAATGGCTGTTTCGCAGCCCCAAAGCTCACCAAATGGCTGTTTCGAAGCCCCAAAGCTCCCCAAATCAGCGTTTCAAAGCCCCGAAGCTCCCCAAATGGCTGTTTAGAAGACCCGAAGCTCCCCAAATGGCTGTTTCGAAGACCCAAAGTTCCCCAAAACAGCGTTTTAGAGCACTGAAGCTCCCAAAATGGCTGTTTCGAAGCCGCAAAGCTCCCCAAATGGCTGTTTCAAAGCCCCAAAGCTTTCCCAAATGGCTGTTTCGCAGCCCCGAAGCTCACCAAATGTCTGTTTCAAAGCCCCAAAGCTCCCCAAATCAGCCTTTTAGAGCCCTGTAGCTCCCCAAATGGCTGTTTCCAAGCCCCAAACCTCCCGAAATGGCTGTTTCAAAGCCCCAAAGCTCCCCAAATGGCTGTTTCGAAGCCCCAAAGCTCCCCAAATGGCGGAATCAAAGTCGCGAAGTTCCCCAAATCAGCGTTTCAAAGCCCCGAAGCTCCCCCAATCAGCGTTTTTAGAGCTCCAAAGCTCCCCAAATGGCTGTTTCAAAGCCCCAAAGCTCACCAAATGTCTTTTTGAAAGCCCCAAACCTCCCGAAATGGCTGTTTCAAAGCCGCAAAGCTCCCCAAATGGCTGTTTCGAAGCCCCAAAGCTCCCCAAATGGCTGTTTCAAAGCCCCAAAGCTTTCCCAAATGGCTGTTTCGCAGCCCCGAAGCTCACCAAATGGCTGTTTCGAAGCCCCAAAGCTCCCCAAATCAGCCTTTTAGAGCTGCAAAGCTCCCCAAATGGCTGTTTCGAAGCCCCAAAGCTCCCCAAATCAGCGTTTCAAAGCCCCAGAGCTCTACAGATGGCTGTTTCCAAGCCCCAAACCTCCCGAAATGGCTGTTTCAAAGCCCCAAAGCTCCCCAAATCAGCGTTTCAAAGCCCCGAAGCTCCCCAAATGAGCTTTTCAAAGCCCCGAAGCTCCCCAAATGCCTGATTCGAAGCCCCAAAGCTCGCGATATGGCTCTTTCGCAGCCCTGAAGCTCCCCAAATGGCTGTTTCAAAGCCCCAAATCTCCACAAACGGCTGTTTCAAAGCCCCAAAGCTCCCCAAATGGCTGTTTCGAATCCCCAAATCTCCCGAAATGGCTGTTTCAAAGCCCCAAAGCTCCCCAAATGGCTGTTTCAAAGCCCCAAAGCTCCCCAAATGGCGGAATCAAAGTCGCGAAGTTCCCCAAATCAGCGTTTCAAAGCCCCGAAGCTCCCCAAATGAGCTTTTCAAAGCCCCGAAGCTCCCCAAATGGCTGTTTCGAAGCCCCAAAGCTCGCGATATGGCTGTTTCGCAGCCCTGAAGCTCCCCAAATGGCTGTTTCAAAGCCCCAAATCTCCACAAACGGCTGATTCAAAGCCCCAAAGCTCCCCAAATGGCTGTTTCGAATCCCCAAATCTCCCCAAATGGCTGTTTCGAAGCCCCGAAGCTCCCCCAATCAGCGTTTTAGAGCTCCAAAGTTCCCCAAATGGCTGTTTCAAAGCCACAGACCTCACCAAATGGCTGTTTCGAAGCCCCAAAGCTCCCCAAATGGCTGTTTCAAATCCCAAAACTCCCGGATTGGCTGTTTCGAAGACCCAAATCTCCCCAAATGGCTGTTTCCAAGCACCAAAGCTCCCCAAATGTCTGTTTCGAAGCCCCAATGCTCTCCCAATCAGCGTTTTAGAGCTCCAAAGCTCTCCAAATGGCTGTTTCAAACCCCCAAAGCTCACCAAATGGCTTTTTGAAAGCCCGAAACCCCCCAAATGGCTTTTTCAAAGCCCCAAAGCTCCCCAAATGTCTGTTTCGAAGCCCCAATGCTCTCCCAATCAGCGTTTTAGAGCTCCAAAGCTCCCCAAATGGCTGTTTCAAAGCCCCAAAGCTCACCAAATGGCTTTTTGAAAGCCCGAAACCCCCCAAATGGCTTTTTCAAAGCCCTAAAGCTCCCGAAATGGCTGTTTCGAAGACCCAAATCTCCCAAAATGGCTGTTTCGAAGCCATAAAACTCCCCAAATGGCTGTTTCGAAGCCACAAAACTCCCCAAATGGCTGTTTCAAAGCCCCAAAGCTCCCCAAATGGCTGTTTCGCAGCCCCAAAGCTCACCAAATGGCTGTTTCGAAGCCCCAAATCTCCCCAAATCAGCGTTTCAAAGCCCCGAAGCTCCCCAAATGGCTGTTTCGAATCCCCAAATCTCCCGAAATGGATGTTTCGAAGCCCCAAAGCTCCCCAAATGGCGGAATGAAAGTTGCGAAGCTCCCCAAATCAGCGTTTCAAAGCCCCGAAGCTCCCCAAATGGCTGTTTCAAAGCCCCAAAGCTCCCCAAATGGCTGTTTCGCAGCCCCAAAGCTCACCAAATGGCTGTTTCGAAGCCCCAAAGCTCCCCAAATCAGCGTTTCAAAGCCCCGAAGATCCCCAAATGGCTGTTTAGAAGACCCGAAGCTCCCCAAATGGCTGTTTCGAAGCCCCAAAGTTCCCCAAAACAGCGTTTTAGAGCACTGAAGCTGCCAAAATGGCTGTTTCGAAGCCGCAAAGCTCCCCAAATGGCTGTTTCGAAGCCCCAAACCTCCCCAAATGGCTGTTTCAAAGCCACAAAGCTTTCCCAAATGGCTGTTTCGCAGCCCTGAAGCTCACCAAATGTCTGTTTCAAAGCCCCAAAGCTCCCCAAATCAGCCTTTTAGAGCCCCGTAGCTCCCCAAATGGCTGTTTCAAAGCCCCAAACCTCCCGAAATGGCTGTTTCAAAGCCCCAAAGCTCCCCAAATGGCTGTTTCGAAGCCCCAAAGCTCCCCAAATGGCGGAATCAAAGTCGCAAAGTTCCCCAAATCAGCGTTTCAAAGCCCCGAAGCTCCCCAAATGGCTGTTTCTAAGCTCCAAAGCTCCTGAAATGGCTGTTTCGAAGACCCAAATCTCCCAAAATGGCTGTTTCGAAGCCCCAAAACTCCCCAAATGGCTCTTTCGAAGCCCCGAAGCTCCTGAGATGGCTGTTTCGAAGACCCAAATCTCCCAAAATGGCTGTTTCAAAGCCCCAAAGCTCCCCAAATGGCTGTTTCGAAGCCCCGAAGCTCCACCAATCAGCGTTTTAGAGCTCCAAAGCTCCCCAAATGGCTGTTTCAAAGCCCCAAAGCTCACCAAATGGCTTTTTGAAAGCCCCAAACTCCCCAAATGGCTTTTTCAAAGCCCCAAAGCTCCCCAAATGGCTGTTTCGAAGACCCAAATCTCCCAAAATGGCTGTTTCGAAGCCACAAAACTCCCCAAATGGCTGTTTCGAAGCCCCAAAGCTCCCCAAATGGCTGTTTCAAAGCCCCAAAGCTTTCCCAAATGGCTGTTTCGCAGCCCCGAAGCTCACCAAATGGCTGTTTCGAAGCCCCAAAGCTCCCCAAATCAGCCTTTTAGAGCCCCGAAGCTCCCCAAATGCCTGTTTCGAAGCCCCAAAGCTCCCCAAATCAGCGTTTCAAAGCCCCAAAGCTCTACAGATGGCTGTTTCCAAGCCCCAAACCTCCCAAAATGGCTGTTTCAAAGCCCCAAAGCTCCCCAAATGGCTGTTTCGAAGCCCCAAAGCTCCCCGAATGGCGGAATCAAAGTCGCGAAGTTCCCCAAATCAGCGTTTCAAAGCCCCGAAGCTCCCCAAATGGCTGTTTCAAAGCCCCAAATCTCCACAAACGGCTGTTTCAAAGCCCCAAAGCTCCCCAAATGGCTGTTTCGAATCCCCAAATCTCCCGAAATGGCTGTTTCGAAGCCCCAAAGCTCCCCAAATGGCGGAATGAAAGTTGCGAAGCTCCCCAAATCAGCGTTTCAAAGCCCCGAAGCTCCACAAATGGCTGTTTCAAAGCCCCAAAGCTCCCCAAATGGCTGTTTCGAAGACCCAAATCTCCCAAAATGGCTGTTTCGAAGCCCCAAAACTCCCCAAATGGCTGTTTCGAAGCCCCAAAGCTCACCAAATGTCTTTTTGAAAGCCCCAAACCTCCCGAAATGGCTGTTTCAAAGCCCCAAAGCTCCCCAAATGGCTGTTTCGCAGCCCCGAAGCTCACCAAATGTCTGTTTCAAAGCCCCAAAGCTCCCCAAATCAGCCTTTTAGAGCTGCAAAGCTCCCCAAATGGCTGTTTCGAAGCCCCAAAGCTCCCCAAATCAGCGTTTCAAAGCCCCAAAGCTCTACAGATGGCTGTTTCCAAGCCCCAAACCTCCCGAAATGGCTGTTTCAAAGCCCCAAAGCTCCCCAAATCAGCGTTTCAAAGCCCCGAAGCTCCCCAAATGAGCTTTTCAAAGCCCCGAAGCTCCCCAAATGGCTGATTCGAAGCCCCAAAGCTCGCGATATGGCTCTTTCGCAGCCCTGAAGCTCCCCAAATGGCTGTTTCAAAGCCCCAAATCTCCACAAACGGCTGTTTCAAAGCCCCAAAGCTCCCCAAATGGCTGTTTCGAATCCCCAAATCTCCCAAAATGGCTGTTTCAAAGCCCCAAAGCTCCCCAAATGGCTGTTTCAAAGCCCCAAAGCTCCCCAAATGGCGGAATCAAAGTCGCGAAGTTCCCCAAATCAGCGTTTCAAAGCCCCGAAGCTCCCCAAATGAGCTTTTCAAAGCCCCGAAGCTCCCCAAATGGCTGTTTCGAAGCCCCAAAGCTCGCGATATGGCTGTTTCGCAGCCCTGAAGCTCCCCAAATGGCTGTTTCAAAGCCCCAAATCTCCACAAACGGCTGATTCAAAGCCCCAAAGCTCCCCAAATGGCTGTTTCGAATCCCCAAATCTCCCCAAATGGCTGTTTCGAAGCCCCGAAGCTCCCCAAATGGCTGTTTCAAAGCCCCAAATCTCCACAAACGGCTGTTTCAAAGCCCCAAAGCTCCCCAAATGGCTTTTTGAAAGCCCCAAACTCCCCAAATGGCTGTTTCAAATCCCAAAACTCCCGGATTGGCTGTTTCGAAGCCCCAAATCTCCCCAAATGGCTGTTTCCAAGCCCCAAAGCTCCCCAAATGTCTGTTTCGAAGCCCCAATGCTCCCCAAATCAGCATTTTAGAGCCCCCAAATTCACCAAAAGGCTTTTTCGAAGGCCCGAAGCTCCCCAAATGGCTGTTTCGAAGCCCCGAACCTCCCCAAATCAGCGTTTTAGAGCCCTGAAGCTCCCCAAATGGCTGTTTACAAGACCCGAAGGTCCCCAAATGGCTGTTTCGAAGCCCCAAAGCTCCCCAAATCAGCGTTTCAAAGCCCCAAAGCTCCCCAAATGGCTGTTTCGAAGCCCCAAAGCTCCCCAAATGGCTGTTTCAAAGCACCAAAGCTCCACCAATCAGCGTTTTAGAGCTCCAAAGCTCCCCAAATGGCTGTTTCGAAGCCCCAAAGCTCACCAAATGGCTGTTTCGAAGCCCCAAAGCTCCCCAAATGGCTGTTTTGAAGACCCAAATCTCCCCAAATGGCTGTTTCGAAGCCACAAAACTCCCCAAACGGCTGTTTCGAAGCCCCAAAGCTCTCCCAATCAGCGTTTTAGAGCTCCAAAGCTCCCCAAATGGGTGTTTCAAACCCCCAAAGCTCACCAAATGGCTTTTTGAAAGCCCCAAACCCCCCAAATGGCTTTTTCAAAGCCCCAAAGCTCCCGAAATGGCTGTTTCGAAGAACCAAATCTCCCAAAATGGCTGTTTCGAAGCCATAAAACTCCCCAAATGGCTGTTTCGAAGCCCCAAAGCTCCCCAAATGGCTGTTTCAAAGCCCCAAAGCTCCCCAAATGGCTGTTTCGCAGCCCCAAAGCTCACCAAATGGCTGTTTCGAAGCCCCAAAGCTCCCCAAATCAGCGTTTCAAAGCCCCGAAGCTCACCAAATGTCTGTTTCAAAGCCCCAAAGCTCCCCAAATGGCTGTTTCGAAGACGGAAATCTCCCAAAATGGCTGTTTCGAAGCCCCAAAACTCCCCAAATGGCTGTTTCGAAGCCCCGAAGCTCCCCCAATCAGCGTTTTAGAGCTCCAAAGCTCCCCAAATGGCTGTTTCAAAGCCCCAAAGCTCACCAAATGGCTTTTTGAAAGCCCCAAACTCCCCAAATGGCTTTTTCAAAGCCCCAAAGCTCCCCAAATGGCTGTTTCGAAGACCCAAATCTCCCAAAATGGCTGTTTCGAAGCCACAAAACTCCCCAAATGGCAGTTTCGAAGCCCCAAAGCTCCCCAAATGGCTGTTTCAAAGACCCAAAGCTCACCAAATGGCTGTTTTGCAGCCCCAAAGCTCACCAAATGGCTGTTTCGAAGCCCCAAAGCTCCCCAAATCAGCGTTTCAAAGCCCCGAAGCTCCCCAAATGGCTGATTCGAAGCCCCAAAGCTCCCCAAATGGCTGTTTCGAAGCCCCAAAGTTCCCCAAAACAGCTTTTTAGAGCACTGAAGCTCCCCAAATGGCTGTTTCGAATCCCCAAATCTCCCGAAATGGCTGTTTCAAAGCCCCAAAGCTCCCCAAATGGCTGTTTCAAAGCCCCAAAGCTCCCCAAATGGCGGAATCAAAGTCGCGAAGTTCCCCAAATCAGCGTTTCAAAGCCCCGAAGCTCCCCAAATGAGCTTTTCAAAGCCCCGAAGCTCCCCAAATGTCTGTTTCAAAGCCCCAAAGCTCGAGATATGGCTGTTTCGCAGCCCTGAAGCTCCCCAAATGGCTGTTTCAAAGCCCCAAATCTCCACAAACGGCTGATTCAAAGCCCCAAAGCTCCCCAAATGGCTGTTTCGAATCCCCAAATCTCCCGAAATGGCTGTTTCAAAGCCCCAAAGGTCCCCCAATCAGCGTTTTAGAGCTCCAAAGTTCCCCAAATGGCTGTTTCAAAGCCACAGACCTCACCAAATGGCTGTTTCGAAGCCCCAAAGCTCCCCAAATGGCTGTTTCAAATCCCAAAACTCCCGGATTAGCTGTTTCGAAGCCCCAAATCTCCCCAAATGGCTGTTTCCAAGCCCCAAAGCTCCCCAAATGTCTGTTTCGAAGCCCCAATGCTCCCCAAATCAGCATTTTAGAGCCCCCAAATTCACCAAAAGTCTTTTTCGAAGGCCCGAAGCTCCCCAAATGGCTGTTTCGAAGCCCCGAAACTCCCCAAATCAGCGTTTTAGAGCCCTGAAGCTCCCCAAATGGCTGTTTACAAGACCCGAAGGTCCCCAAATGGCTGTTTCGAAGCCCCAAAGCTCCCCAAATCAGCGTTTCAAAGCCCCAAAGCTCCCCAAATGGCTGTTTCGAAGCCCCAAAGCTCCCCAAATGGCTGTTTCAAAGCACCAAAGCTCCACCAATCAGCGTTTTAGAGCTCCAAAGCTCCCCAAATGGCTGTTTCGAAGCCCCAAAGCTCACCAAATGGCTGTTTCGAAGCCCCAAAGCTCCCCAAATGGCTGTTTTGAAGACCCAAATCTCCCCAAATGGCTGTTTCGAAGCCACAAAACTCCCCAAACGGCTGTTTCGAAGCCCCAAAGCTCTCCCAATCAGCGTTTTAGAGCTCCAAAGCTCCCCAAATGGCTGTTTCAAACCCCCAAAGCTCACCAAATGGCTTTTTGAAAGCCCCAAACCCCCCAAATGGCTTTTTCAAAGCCCCAAAGCTCCCGAAATGGCTGTTTCGAAGACCCAAATCTCCCAAAATGGCTGTTTCGAAACCACAAAGCTCCCCAAATGGCTGTTTCGAAGCCATAAAACTCCCCAAATGGCTGTTTCGAAGCCCCAAAGCTCCCCAAATGGCTGTTTCAAAGCCCCAAAGCTCCCCAAATGGCTGTTTCGCAGCCCCAAAGCTCACCAAATGGCTGTTTCGAAGCCCCAAAGCTCCCCAAATCAGCGTTTCAAAGCCCCGAAGCTCCCCAAATGGCTGTTTAGAAGACCCGAAGCTCCCCAAATGGCTGTTTCGAAGCCCCAAAGTTCCCCAAAACAGCTTTTTAGAGCACTGAAGCTCCCCAAATGGCTGTTTCGAAGCCCCAAAGCTTCCCAAATGGCTGTTTCGAAGCCCCAAAGCTCCCCAAATCAGCGTTTCAAAGCCCCAAAGCTCCCCAAATGGCTGTTTCAATGCCCCGAAGGTCCCGAAATGGCTGTTTCGAAGCCCCAAAGTTCCCCAAATCAGCGTTTTAGAGCCCCGAAGCTCCGCAAATGGCTGTTTCCAAGACCCGAAGATCCATAAATGGCTCTTTCGAAGCCCCAGATTTCCCCAAATCAGCCTTTTAGAGCACTGAAGCTCCCCAAATGGCTGTTTCGAAGCCCCAAAGCTCCCCAAATCAGCGTTTCAAAGCCTGAAGCTCCCCAAATGGCTGATTCGAAGCCCCAAAGCTCGCGATATGGCTGTTTCGCAGCCGTGAAGCTCCCCAAATGGCTGTTTCAAAGACCCAAAGCTCCCCAAATCAGCGTTTCAAAGCCCCAAAGCTCCCCAAATGGCTGTTTCAAAGCCCCAAAGCTCCTGAGATGGCTGTTTCGAAGCCCCAAATCTCCCAAAATGGCTGTTTCGAAGCCCCAAAACTCCCCAAATGGCTGTTTCGAAGCACCAAAGCTCCACTAATCAGCGTTTTAGAGCTCCAAAGCTCCCCAAATGGCTGTTTCGAAGCCCCAAAGCTCACCAAATGGCTGTTTCGAAGCCCCAAAGCTCCCCAAATGGCTGTTTTGAAGACCCAAATCTCCCCAAATGGCTGTTTCGAAGCCACAAAACTCCCCAAACGGCTGTTTCGAAGCCCCAAAGCTCTCCCAATCAGCGTTTTAGAGCTCCAAAGCTCCCCAAATGGCTGTTTCAAAGACCCAAAGCTCACCAAATGGCTGTTTCGCAGCCCCAAAGCTCACCAAATGGCTGTTTCGAAGCCCCAAAGCTCCCCAAATCAGCGTTTCAAAGCCCCGAAGCTCCCCAAATGGCTGTTTAGAAGACCCGAAGCTCCCCAAATGGCTGTTTCGAAGCCCCAAAGTTCCCCAAAACAGCTTTTTAGAGCACTGAAGCTCCCCAAATGGCTGTTTCGAAGCCCCAAAGCTTCCCAAATGGCTGTTTCGAAGCCACAAAGCTCCCCAAATCAGCGTTTCAAAGCCCCAAAGCTCCCCAAATGGCTGTTTCAATGCCCCGAAGGTCCCGAAATGGCTGTTTCGAAGCCCCAAAGTTCCCCAAATCAGCGTTTTAGAGCCCCGAAGCTCCGCAAATGGCTGTTTCCAAGACCCGAAGATCCATAAATGGCTCTTTCGAAGCCCCAGATTTCCCCAAATCAGCCTTTTAGAGCACTGAAGCTCCCCAAATGGCTGTTTCGAAGCCCCAAAGCTCCCCAAATCAGCGTTTCAAAGCCCGAAGCTCCCCAAATGGCTGTTTCGAAGCACCAAAGCTCGCGATATGGCTGTTTCGCAGCCGTGAAGCTCCCCAAATGGCTGTTTCAAAGACCCAAAGCTCCCCAAATCAGCGTTTCAAAGCCCCAAAACTCCCCAAATGGCTGTTTCAAAGCCCCGAAGCTCCTGAGATGGCTGTTTCGAAGCCCCAAATCTCCCAAAATGGCTGTTTCGAAGCCCCAAAACTCCCCAAATGGCTGTTTCGAAGCCCCGAAGCTCCCCCAATCAGCGTTTTAGAGCTCCAAAGCTCCCCAAATGGCTGTTTCAAAGCCCCAAAGCTCACCAAATGGCTTTTTGAAAGCCCCAAACTCCCCAAATGGCTTTTTCAAAGCCCCAAAGCTCCTGAAATGGCTGTTTCGAAGATCTAAATCTCCCAAAATGGTTGTTTCGAAGCCACAAAACTCCCCAAATGGCTGTTTCGAAGCCCCAAAGCTCCCCAAATGGCTGTTTCAAAGCCCCAAAGCTTTCCCAAATGGCTGTTTCGCAGCCCCGAAGCTCACCAAATGTCTGTTTCAAAGCCCCAAAGCTCCCCAAATCAGCCTTTTAGAGCCCCGAAGCTCCCCAAATGGCTGTTTCGAAGCCCCAAAGCTCCCCAAATCAGCGTTTCAAAGCCCCAAAGCTCGCAATATGGCTCTTTCGCAGCCCCGAAGCTCCCCAAATGGCTGTTTCAAAGCCCCAAATCTCCACAAACGGCTGTTTCAAAGCCCCAAAGCTCCCCAAATGGCTGTTTCGAATCCCCAAATCTCCCGAAATGGCTGTTTCAAAGCCCCAAAGCTCCCCAAATGGCTGTTTCAAAGCCCCAAAGCTCCCCAAATGGCGGAATGAAAGTCGCGAAGTTCCCCAAATCAGCGTTTCAAAGTCCCGAAGCTCACCAAATGAGCTTTTCAAAGCCCCGAAGCTCCCCAAATGGCTGTTTCGAAGCCCCAAAGCTCCCCAAATGGCTGTTTCGAAGACCCAAAGCTCCCCAAATGGCTCTTTCGAAGCCCCCCAAATCCCCAAATGGCTGTTTCGAAGCCCCAAAGCTCTCCCAATCAGCGTTTTAGAGCCCCAAACCTCCCGAAATGGCTGTTTCAAACCCCCAAAGCTCACCAAATGGCTTTTTGAAAGCCCCAAACCCCCCAAATGGCTTTTTCAAAGCCCCAAAACTCCCGAAATGGCTGTTTCGAAGACCCAAATCTCCCAAAATGGCTGTTTCGAATCCCCAAATCTCCCCAAATGGCTGTTTCGAAGCCACAAAACTCCCCAAATGGCTGTTTCAAAGCCCCAAAGCTCCCCAAATGGCTGTTTCGCATCCCCAAAGCTCACCAAATGGCTGTTTCGAATCCCCAAATCTCCCGAAATGGCTGTTTCAAAGCCCCAAAGCTCCCCAAATGGCTGTTTCAAAGCCCCAAAGCTCCCCAAATGGCGGAATCAAAGTCGCGAAGTTCCCCAAATCAGCGTTTCAAAGCCCCGAAGCTCCCCAAATGAGCTTTTCAAAGCCCCGAAGCTCCCCAAATGGCTGTTTCGAAGCCCCAAAGCTCGAGATATGGCTGTTTCGCAGCCCTGAAGCTCCCCAAATGGCTGTTTCAAAGCCCCAAATCTCCACAAACGGCTGATTCAAAGCCCCAAAGCTCCCCAAATGGCTGTTTCGAATCCCCAAATCTCCCGAAATGGCTGTTTCAAAGCCCCAAAGGTCCCCCAATCAGCGTTTTAGAGCTCCAAAGTTCCCCAAATGGCTGTTTCAAAGCCACAGACCTCACCAAATGGCTGTTTCGAAGCCCCAAAGCTCCCCAAATGGCTGTTTCCAAGCCCCAAAGCTCCCGAAATGTCTGTTTCGAAGCCCCAATGCTCCCCAAATCAGCATTTTAGAGCCCCCAAATTCACCAAAAGTCTTTTTCGAAGGCCCGAAGCTCCCCAAATGGCTGTTTCGAAGCCCCGAAACTCCCCAAATCAGCGTTTTAGAGCCCTGAAGCTCCCCAAATGGCTGTTTACAAGACCCGAAGGTCCCCAAATGGCTGTTTCGAAGCCCCAAAGCTCCCCAAATCAGCGTTTCAAAGCCCCAAAGCTCCCCAAATGGCTGTTTCGAAGCCCCAAAGCTCCCCAAATGGCTGTTTCAAAGCACCAAAGCTCCACCAATCAGCGTTTTAGAGCTCCAAAGCTCCCCAAATGGCTGTTTCGAAGCCCCAAAGCTCACCAAATGGCTGTTTCGAAGCCCCAAAGCTCCCCAAATGGCTGTTTTGAAGACCCAAATCTCCCCAAATGGCTGTTTCGAAGCCACAAATCTCCCAAAATGGCTGTTTCGAAACCACAAAGCTCCCCAAATGGCTGTTTCGAAGCCATAAAACTCCCCAAATGGCTGTTTCGAAGCCCCAAAGCTCCCCAAATGGCTGTTTCAAAGCCCCAAAGCTCCCCAAATGGCGGAATCAAAGTCGCGAAGTTCCCCAAATCAGCGTTTCAAAGTCCCAAAGCTCCCCAAATGAGCTTTTCAAAGCCCCGAAGCTCCCCAAATGGCTGTTTCGAAGCCCCAAAGCTCACGATATGGCTGTTTCGAAGCCCCAAAGCTCCCCAAATGGCTCTTTCGAAGCCCCCAAAATCCCCAAATGGCTGTTTCGAAGCCCCAAAGCTCTCCCAATCAGCGTTTTAGAGCCCCAAACCTCCCGAAATGGCTGTTTCATACCCCCAAAGCTCACCAAATGGCTTTTTGAAAGCCCCAAACCCCCCAAATGGCTTTTTCAAAGCCCCAAAGCTCCCGAAATGGCTGTTTCGAAGACCCAAATCTCCCAAAATGGCTGTTTCGAAGCCCCAAAGCTCCCCAAATGGCTGTTTCGAAGCCACAAAACTCCCCACATGGCTGTTTCGAAGCCCCAAAGCTCCCCAAATGGCTATTTCAAAGCCCCAAAGCTCCCCAAATGGCTGTTTCGCAGCCCCAAAGCTCACCAAATGGCTGTTTCGAATCCCCAAATCTCCCGAAATGGCTGTTTCAAAGCCCCAAAGCTCCCCAAATGGCTGTTTCAAAGCCCCAAAGCTCCCCAAATGGCGGAATCAAAGTCGCGAAGTTCCCCAAATCAGCGTTTCAAAGCCCCGAAGCTCCCCAAATGAGCTTTTCAAAGCCCCGAAGCTCCCCAAATGTCTGTTTCAAAGCCCCAAAGCTCGAGATATGGCTGTTTCGCAGCCCTGAAGCTCCCCAAATGGCTGTTTCAAAGCCCCAAATCTCCACAAACGGCTGATTCAAAGCCCCAAAGCTCCCCAAATGGCTGTTTCGAATCCCCAAATCTCCCGAAATGGCTGTTTCAAAGCCCCAAAGCTCCCCCAATCAGCGTTTTAGAGCTCCAAAGTTCCCCAAATGGCTGTTTCAAAGCCACAGACCTCACCAAATGGCTGTTTCGAAGCCCCAAAGCTCCCCAAATGGCTGTTTCAAATCCCAAAACTCCCGGATTGGCTGTTTCGAAGCCCCAAATCTCCCCAAATGGCTGTTTCCAAGCCCCAAAGCTCCCCAAATGTCTGTTTCGAAGCCCCAATGCTCCCCAAATCAGCATTTTAGAGCCCCCAAATTCACCAAAAGTCTTTTTCGAAGGCCCGAAGCTCCCCAAATGGCTGTTTCGAAGCCCCGAAACTCCCCAAATCAGCGTTTTAGAGCCCTGAAGCTCCCCAAATGGCTGTTTACAAGACCCGAAGGTCCCCAAATGGCTGTTTCGAAGCCCCAAAGCTCCCCAAATCAGCGTTTCAAAGCCCCAAAGCTCCCCAAATGGCTGTTTCGAAGCCCCAAAGCTCCCCAAGTGGCTGTTTCAAAGCACCAAAGCTCCACCAATCAGCGTTTTAGAGCTCCAAAGCTCCCCAAATGGCTGTTTCGAAGCCCCAAAGCTCACCAAATGGCTGTTTCGAAGCCCCAAAGCTCCCCAAATGGCTGTTTTGAAGACCCAAATCTCCCCAAATGGCTGTTTCGAAGCCACAAAACTCCCCAAACGGCTGTTTCGAAGCCCCAAAGCTCTCCCAATCAGCGTTTTAGAGCTCCAAAGCTCCCCAAATGGCTGTTTCAAACCCCCAAAGCTCACCAAATGGCTTTTTGAAAGCCCCAAACCCCCCAAATGGCTTTTTCAAAGCCCCAAAGCTCCCGAAATGGCTCTTTCGAAACCACAAAGCTCCCCAAATGGCTGTTTCGAAGCCATAAAACTCCCCAAATGGCTGTTTCGAAGCCCCAAAGCTCCCCAAATGGCTGTTTCAAAGCCCCAAAGCTCCCCAAATAACTGTTTCGCAGCCCCAAAGCTCACCAAATGGCTGTTTCGAAGCCCCAAAGCTCCCCAAATCAGCGTTTCAAAGCCCCGAAGCTCCCCAAATGGCTGTTTAGAAGACCCGAAGCTCCCCAAATGGCTGTTTCGAAGCCCCAAAGTTCCCCAAAACAGCGTTTTAGAGCACTGAAGCTCCCCAAATGGCTGTTTCGAAGCCCCAAATCTCCACAAACGGCTGTTTCAAAGCCCCAGATTTCCCCAAATCAGCCTTTTAGAGCACTGAAGCTCCCCAAATGGCTGTTTCGAAGCCCCAAAGCTCCCCAAATCAGCGTTTCAAAGCCCGAAGCTCCCCAAATGGCTGTTTCGAAGCCCCAAAGCTCGCGATATGGCTGTTTCGCAGCCGTGAAGCTCCCCAAATGGCTGTTTCAAAGACCCAAAGCTCCCCAAATCAGCGTTTCAAAGCCCCAAAGCTCCCCAAATGGCTGTTTCGAAGCCCCAAAGCTCCCCAAATGGCGGAATCAAAGTCGCGAAGCTCCCCAAATCAGCGTTTCAAAGCCCCGAAGCTCCCGAAATGGCTGTTTCAAAGCCCCAAAGCTCCTGAAATGGCTGTTTCGAAGACCCAAATCTCCCAAAATGGCTGTTTCGAAGCCCCAAAACTCCCCAAATGGCTGTTTCGAAGCCCCGAAGCTCCTGAGATGGCTGTTTCGAAGACCCAAATCTCCCAAAATGGCTGTTTCAAAGCCCCAAAACTCCCCAAATGGCTGTTTCGAAGCCCCGAAGCTCCCCCAATCAGCGTTTTAGAGCTCCAAAGCTCCCCAAATGGCTGTTTCAAAGCCCCAAAGCTCACCAAATGGCTTTTTGAAAGCCCCAAACTCCCCAAATGGCTTTTTCAAAGCCCCAAAGCTCCCGAAATGGCTGTTTCGAAGACCCAAATCTCCCAAAATGGCTGTTTCGAAGCCACAAAACTCCCCAAATGGCTGTTTCGAAGCCCCAAAGCTCCCCAAATGGCTGTTTCAAAGCCCCAAAGCTTTCCCAAATGGCTGTTTCGCAGCGCCGAAGCTCACCAAATGTCTGTTTCAAAGCCCCAAAGCTCCCCAAATCAGCCTTTTAGAGCCCCGAAGCTCCCCAAATGGCTGTTTCGAAGCCCCAAAGCTCCCCAAATCAGCGTTTCAAAGCCCCAAAGCTCTACAGATGGCTGTTTCCAAGCCCCAAACCTCCCGAAATGGCTGTTTCAAAGCCCCAAAGCTCCCCAAATGGCTCTTTCGAAGCCCCAAAGCTCCCCGAATGGCGGAATCAAAGTCGCGAAGTTCCCCAAATCAGCGTTTCAAAGCCCCGAAGCTCCCCAAATGGCTGTTTCAAAGCCCCAAATCTCCACAAACGGCTGTTTCAAAGCCCCAAAGCTCACCAAATGGCTGTTTCGAATCCCCAAATCTCCCGAAATGGCTGTTTCGAAGCCCCAAAACTCCCCAAATGGCGGAATGAAAGTTGCGAAGCTCCCCAAATCAGCGTTTCAAAGCCCCGAAGCTCCCCAAATGGCTGTTTCAAAGCCCCAAAGCTCCCCAAATGGCTGTTTCGAAGACCCAAATCTCCCAAAATGGCTGTTTCGAAGCCCCAAAACTCCCCAAATGGCTGTTTCGAAGCCCCGAAGCTCCCCCAATCAGCGTTTTAGAGCTCCAAAGCTCCCCAAATGGCTGTTTCAAAGCCCCAAAGCTCACCAAATGTCTTTTTGAAAGCCCCAAACCTCCCGAAATGGCTGTTTCAAAGCCGCAAAGCTCCCCAAATGGCTGTTTCGAAGCCCCAAAGCTCCCCAAATGGCTGTTTCAAAGCCCCAAAGCTTTCCCAAATGGCTGTTTCGCAGCCCCGAAGCTCACCAAATGTCTGTTTCAAAGCCCCAAAGCTCCCCAAATCAGACTTTTAGAGCTGCAAAGCTCCCCAAATGGCTGTTTTGAAGCCCCAAAGCTCCCCAAATCAGCGTTTCAAAGCCCCAAAGCTCTACAGATGGCTGTTTCCAAGCCCCAAACCTCCCGAAAGGGCTGTTTCAAAGCCCCAAAGCTCCCCAAATCAGCGTTTCAAAGCCCCGAAGCTCCCCAAATGAGCTTTTCAAAGCCCCGAAGCTCCCCAAATGGCTGTTTCGAAGCCCCAAAGCTCGCGATATGGCTGTTTCGCAGCCCTGCAGCTCCCCAAATGGCTGTTTCAAAGCCCCAAATCTCCACAAACGGCTGATTCAAAGCCCCAAAGCTCCCCAAATGGCTGTTTCGAATCCCCAAATCTCCCCAAATGGCTGTTTCGAAGCCCCGAAGCTCCCCCAATCAGCGTTTTAGAGCTCCAAAGTTCCCCAAATGGCTGTTTCAAAGCCACAGACCTCACCAAATGGCTGTTTCGAAGCCCCAAAGCTCCCCAAATGGCTGTTTCAAATCCCCAAACTCCCGGATTGGCTGTTTCGAAGCCCCAAATCTCCCCAAATGGCTGTTTCCAAGCCCCAAAGCTCCCCAAATGTCTGTTTCGAAGCCCCAATGCTCCCCAAATCAGCATTTTAGAGCCCCCAAATTCACCAAAAGGCTTTTTCGAAGGCCCGAAGCTTCCCAAATGGCTGTTTCGAAGCCCCAAAGCTCCCCAAATCAGCGTTTCAAAGCCCCAAAGCTCCCCAAATGGCTGTTTCAATGCCCCGAAGGTCCCGAAATGGCTGTTTCGAAGCCCCAAAGTTCCCCAAATCAGCGTTTTAGAGCCCCGAAGCTCCGCAAATGGCTGTTTACAAGACCCGAAGATCCATAAATGGCTCTTTCGAAGCCCCAGATTTCCCCAAATCAGCCTTTTAGAGCACTGAAGCTCCCCAAATGGCTGTTTCGAAGCCCCAAAGCTCCCCAAATCAGCGTTTCAAAGCCCGAAGCTCCCCAAATGGCTGTTTCGAAGCCCCAAAGCTCGCGATATGGCTGTTTCGCAGCCGTGAAGCTCCCCAAATGGCTGTTTCAAAGACCCAAAGCTCCCCAAATCAGCGTTTCAAAGCCCCAAAGCTCCCCAAATGGCTGTTTCGAAGCCCCAAAGCTCCCCAAATGGCGGAATCAAAGTCGCGAAGCTCCCCAAATCAGCGTTTCAAAGCCCCGAAGCTCCCGAAATGGCTGTTTCAAAGCCCCAAAGCTCCTGAAATGGCTGTTTCGAAGACCCAAATCTCCCAAAATGGCTGTTTCGAAGCCCCAAAACTCCCCAAATGGCTGTTTCGAAGCCCCGAAGCTCCTGAGATGGCTGTTTCGAAGATCCAAATCTCCCAAAATGGCTGTTTCAAAGCCCCAAAACTCCCCAAATGGCTGTTTCGAAGCCCCGAAGCTCCCCCAATCAGCGTTTTAGAGCTCCAAAGCTCCCCAAATGGCTGTTTCAAAGCCCCAAAGCTCACCAAATGGCTTTTTGAAAGCCCCAAACTCCCCAAATGGCTTTTTCAAAGCCCCAAAGCTCCCGAAATGGCTGTTTCGAAGACCCAAATCTCCCAAAATGGCTGTTTCGAAGCCACAAAACTCCCCAAATGGCTGTTTCGAAGCCCCAAAGCTCCCCAAATGGCTGTTTCAAAGCCCCAAAGCTTTCCCAAATGGCTGTTTCGCAGCCCCGAAGCTCACCAAATGTCTGTTTCAAAGCCCCAAAGCTCCCCAAATCAGCCTTTTAGAGCCCCGAAGCTCCCCAAATGGCTGTTTCGAAGCCCCAAAGCTCCCCAAATCAGCGTTTCAAAGCCCCAAAGCTCTACAGATGGCTGTTTCCAAGCCCCAAACCTCCCGAAATGGCTGTTTCAAAGCCCCAAAGCTCCCCAAATGGCTCTTTCGAAGCCCCAAAGCTCCCCGAATGGCGGAATCAAAGTCGCGAAGTTCCCCAAATCAGCGTTTCAAAGCCCCGAAGCTCCCCAAATGGCTGTTTCAAAGCCCCAAATCTCCACAAACGGCTGTTTCAAAGCCCCAAAGCTCACCAAATGGCTGTTTCGAATCCCCAAATCTCCCGAAATGGCTGTTTCGAAGCCCCAAAGCTCCCCAAATGGCGGAATGAAAGTTGCGAAGCTCCCCAAATCAGCGTTTCAAAGCCCCGAAGCTCCCCAAATGGCTGTTTCAAAGCCCCAAAGCTCCCCAAATGGCTGTTTCGAAGACCCAAATCTCCCAAAATGGCTGTTTCGAAGCCCCAAAACTCCCCAAATGGCTGTTTCGAAGCCCCGAAGCTCCCCCAATCAGCGTTTTAGAGCTCCAAAGCTCCCCAAATGGCTGTTTCAAAGCCCCAAAGCTCACCAAATGTCTTTTTGAAAGCCCCAAACCTCCCGAAATGGCTGTTTCAAAGCCGCAAAGCTCCCCAAATGGCTGTTTCGAAGCCCCAAAGCTCCCCAAATGGCTGTTTCAAAGCCCCAAAGCTTTCCCAAATGGCTGTTTCGCAGCCCCGAAGCTCACCAAATGTCTGTTTCAAAGCCCCAAAGCTCCCCAAATCAGCCTTTTAGAGCTGCAAAGCTCCCCAAATGGCTGTTTCGAAGCCCCAAAGCTCCCCAAATCAGCGTTTCAAAGCCCCAAAGCTCTACAGATGGCTGTTTCCAAGCCCCAAACCTCCCGAAAGGGCTGTTTCAAAGCCCCAAAGCTCCCCAAATCAGCGTTTCAAAGCCCCGAAGCTCCCCAAATGAGCTTTTCAAAGCCCCGAAGCTCCCCAAATGGCTGATTCGAAGCCCCAAAGCTCGCGATATGGCTGTTTCGCAGCCCTGAAGCTCCCCAAATGGCTGTTTCAAAGCCCCAAATCTCCACAAACGGCTGTTTCAAAGCCCCAAAGCTCCCCAAATGGCTGTTTCGAATCCCCAAAGCTCCCGAAATGGCTGTTTCAAAGCCCCAAAGCTCCCCAAATGAGCTTTTCAAAGCCCCGAAGCTCCCCAAATGGCTGTTTCGAAGCCCCAAAGCTCACGATATGGCTGTTTCGCAGCCCTGAAGCTCCCCAAATGGCTGTTTCAAAGCCCCAAATCTCCACAAACGGCTGATTCAAAGCCCCAAAGCTCCCCAAATGGCTGTTTCATATCCCCAAATCTCCCCAAATGGCTGTTTCGAAGCCCCGAAGCTCCCCCAATCAGCGTTTTAGAGCTCCAAAGTTC
This sequence comes from Harpia harpyja, assembly GCF_026419915.1. NCBI lineage: Eukaryota > Metazoa > Chordata > Aves > Accipitriformes > Accipitridae > Harpia > Harpia harpyja. Next base: position 413,532 of record NW_026293422.1, read on the forward strand.
CCCAAATGGCTGTTTCAAAGCCACAGACCTCACCAAATGGCTGTTTCGAAGCCCCAAAGCTCCCCAAATGGCTGTTTCAAATCCCAAAACTCCCGGATTGGCTGTTTCGAAGCCCCAAATCTCCCCAAATGGCTGTTTCCAAGCCCCAAAGCTCCCCAAATGTCTGTTTCGAAGCCCCAATGCTCCCCAAATCAGCATTTTAGAGCCCCCAAATTCACCAAAAGGCTTTTTCGAAGGCCCGAAGCTTCCCAAATGGCTGTTTCGAAGCCCCAAAGCTCCCCAAATCAGCGTTTCAAAGCCCCAAAGCTCCCCAAATGGCTGTTTCAATGCCCCGAAGGTCCCGAAATGGCTGTTTCGAAGCCCCAAAGTTCCCCAAATCAGCGTTTTAGAGCCCCGAAGCTCCGCAAATGGCTGTTTCCAAGACCCGAAGATCCATAAATGGCTCTTTCGAAGCCCCAGATTTCCCCAAATCAGCCTTTTAGAGCACTGAAGCTCCCCAAATGGCTGTTTCGAAGCCCCAAAGCTCCCCAAATCAGCGTTTCAAAGCCCGAAGCTCCCCAAATGGCTGTTTCGAAGCCCCAAAGCTCGCGATATGGCTGTTTCGCAGCCGTGAAGCTCCCCAAATGGCTGTTTCAAAGACCCAAAGCTCCCCAAATCAGCGTTTCAAAGCCCCAAAGCTCCCCAAATGGCTGTTTCGAAGCCCCAAAGCTCCCCAAATGGCGGAATCAAAGTCGCGAAGCTCCCCAAATCAGCGTTTCAAAGCCCCGAAGCTCCCGAAATGGCTGTTTCAAAGCCCCAAAGCTCCTGAAATGGCTGTTTCGAAGACCCAAATCTCCCAAAATGGCTGTTTCGAAGCCCCAAAACTCCCCAAATGGCTGTTTCGAAGCCCCGAAGCTCCTGAGATGGCTGTTTCGAAGACCCAAATCTCCCAAAATGGCTGTTTCAAAGCCCCAAAACTCCCCAAATGGCTGTTTCGAAGCCCCGAAGCTCCCCCAATCAGCGTTTTAGAGCTCCAAAGCTCCCCAAATGGCTGTTTCAAAGCCCCAAAGCTCACCAAATGGCTTTTTGAAAGCCCCAAACTCCCCAAATGGCTTTTTCAAAGCCCCAAAGCTCCCGAAATGGCTGTTTCGAAGACCCAAATCTCCCAAAATGGCTGTTTCGAAGCCACAAAACTCCCCAAATGGCTGTTTCGAAGCCCCAAAGCTCCCCAAATGGCTGTTTCAAAGCCCCAAAGCTTTCCCAAATGGCTGTTTCGCAGCCCCGAAGCTCACCAAATGTCTGTTTCAAAGCCCCAAAGCTCCCCAAATCAGCCTTTTAGAGCCCCGAAGCTCCCCAAATGGCTGTTTCGAAGCCCCAAAGCTCCCCAAATCAGCGTTTCAAAGCCCCAAAGCTCTACAGATGGCTGTTTCCAAGCCCCAAACCTCCCGAAATGGCTGTTTCAAAGCCCCAAAGCTCCCCAAATGGCTCTTTCGAAGCCCCAAAGCTCCCCGAATGGCGGAATCAAAGTCGCGAAGTTCCCCAAATCAGCGTTTCAAAGCCCCGAAGCTCCCCAAATGGCTGTTTCAAAGCCCCAAATCTCCACAAACGGCTGTTTCAAAGCCCCAAAGCTCCCCAAATGGCTGTTTCGAATCCCTAAATCTCCCGAAATGGCTGTTTCGAAGCCCCAAAGCTCCCCAAATGGCGGAATGAAAGTTGCGAAGCTCCCCAAATCAGCGTTTCAAAGCCCCGAAGCTCCCCAAATGGCTGTTTCAAAGCCCCAAAGCTCCCCAAATGGCTGTTTCGAAGACCCAAATCTCCCAAAATGGCTGTTTCGAAGCCCCAAAACTCCCCAAATGGCTGTTTCGAAGCCCCGAAGCTCCCCCAATCAGCGTTTTAGAGCTCCAAAGCTCCCCAAATGGCTGTTTCAAAGCCCCAAAGCTCACCAAATGTCTTTTTGAAAGCCCCAAACCTCCCGAAATGGCTGTTTCAAAGCCGCAAAGCTCCCCAAATGGCTGTTTCGAAGCCCCAAAGCTCCCCAAATGGCTGTTTCAAAGCCCCAAAGCTTTCCCAAATGGCTGTTTCGCAGCCCCGAAGCTCACCAAATGTCTGTTTCAAAGCCCCAAAGCTCCCCAAATCAGCCTTTTAGAGCTGCAAAGCTCCCCAAATGGCTGTTTCGAAGCCCCAAAGCTCCCCAAATCAGCATTTCAAAGCCCCAAAGCTCTACAGATGGCTGTTTCCAAGCCCCAAACCTCCCGAAATGGCTGTTTCAAAGCCCCAAAGCTCCCCAAATCAGCGTTTCAAAGCCCCGAAGCTCCCCAAATGAGCTTTTCAAAGCCCCGAAGCTCCCCAAATGGCTGATTCGAAGCCCCAAAGCTCGCGATATGGCTGTTTCGCAGCCCTGAAGCTCCCCAAATGGCTGTTTCAAAGCCCCAAATCTCCACAAACGGCTGTTTCAAAGCCCCAAAGCTCCCCAAATGGCTGTTTCGAATCCCCAAATCTCCCGAAATGGCTGTTTCAAAGCCCCAAAGCTCCCCAAATGGCTGTTTCAAAGCCCCAAAGCTCCCCAAATGAGCTTTTCAAAGCCCCGAAGCTCCCCAAATGGCTGTTTCGAAGCCCCAAAGCTCACGATATGGCTGTTTCGCAGCCCTGAAGCTCCCCAAATGGCTGTTTCAAAGCCCCAAATCTCCACAAACGGCTGATTCAAAGCCCCAAAGCTCCCCAAATGGCTGTTTCGAATCCCCAAATCTCCCCAAATGGCTGTTTCGAAGCCCCGAAGCTCCCCCAATCAGCGTTTTAGAGCTCCAAAGTTCCCCAAATGGCTGTTTCAAAGCCACAGACCTCACCAAATGGCTGTTTCGAAGCCCCAAAGCTCCCCAAATGGCTGTTTCAAATCCCAAAACTCCCGGATTGGCTGTTTCGAAGCCCCAAATCTCCCCAAATGGCTGTTTCCAAGCCCCAAAGCTCCCCAAATGTCTGTTTCGAAGCCCCAATGCTCCCCAAATCAGCATTTTAGAGCCCCCAAATTCACCAAAAGGCTTTTTCGAAGGCCCGAAGCTCCCCAAATGGCTGTTTCGAAGCCCCGAAACTCCCCAAATCAGCGTTTTAGAGCCCTGAAGCTCCCCAAATGGCTGTTTACAAGACCCGAAGGTCCCCAAATGGCTGTTTCGAAGCCCCAAAGCTCCCCAAATCAGCGTTTCAAAGCCACAAAGCTCCCCAAATGGCTGTTTCGAAGCCCCAAAGCTCACCAAATGGCTGTTTCGAAGCCCCAAAGCTCCCCAAATGGCTGTTTTGAAGACCCAAATCTCCCCAAATGGCTGTTTCGAAGCCACAAAACTCCCCAAACGGCTGTTTCGAAGCCCCAAAGCTCTCCCAATCAGCGTTTTAGAGCTCCAAAGCTCCCCAAATGGCTGTTTCAAACCCCCAAAGCTCACCAAATGGCTTTTTGAAAGCCCCAAACCCCCCAAATGGCTTTTTCAAAGCCCCAAAGCTCCCGAAATGGCTGTTTCGAAGACCCAAATCTCCCAAAATGGCTGTTTCGAAACCACAAAGCTCCCCAAATGGCTGTTTCGAAGCCATAAAACTCCCCAAATGGCTGTTTCGAAGCAACAAAGCTCCCCAAATGGCTGTTTCAAAGCCCCAAAGCTCCCCAAATGGCTGTTTCGCAGCCCCAAAGCTCACCAAATGGCTGTTTCGAAGCACCAAAGCTCCCCAAATCAGCGTTTCAAAGCCCCGAAGCTCCCCAAATGGCTGTTTAGAAGACCCGAAGCTCCCCAAATGGCTGTTTCGAAGCCCCAAAGTTCCCCAAAACAGCGTTTTAGAGCCTGAAGCTCCCCAAATGGCTGTTTCGAAGCCCCAAAGCTCCCCAAATGGCTGTTTCAAAGCCCCAAAGCTCCCCAAATCAGCCTTTTAGAGCCCCGTAGCTCCCCAAATGGCTGTTTCCAAGCCCCAAACCTCCCGAAATGGCTGTTTCAAAGCCCCAAAGCTCCCCAAATGGCTGTTTCGAAGCCCCAAAGCTCCCCAAATGGCGGAATCAAAGTCGCGAAGTTCCCCAAATCAGCGTTTCAAAGCCCCGAAGCTCCCCAAATGGCTGTTTCGAAGCCCCAAAGCTCGCAATATGGCTCTTTCGCAGCCCTGAAGCTCCCCAAATGGCTGTTTCAAAGCCCCAAATCTCCACAAAAGGCTGTTTCAAAGCCCCAAAGCTCCCCAAATGGCTGTTTCGAATCCCCAAATCTCCCGAAATGGCTGTTTCAAAGCCCCAAAGCTCCCCAAATGGCTGTTTCGAAGCCCCAAAGCTCCCCAAATGGCGGAATCAAAGTCGCGAAGCTCCCCAAATCAGCGTTTCAAAGCCCCGAAGCTCCCGAAATGGCTGTTTCAAAGCCCCAAAGCTCCTGAAATGGCTGTTTCGAAGACCCAAATCTCCCAAAATGGCTGTTTCGAAGCCCCAAAACTCCCCAAATGGCTCTTTCGAAGCACCGAAGCTCCTGAGATGGCTGTTTCGAAGACCCAAATCTCCCAAAATGGCTGTTTCAAAGCCCCAAAGCTCCCCAAATGGCTGTTTCGAAGCCCCGAAGCTCCCCCAATCAGCGTTTTAGAGCTCCAAAGCTCCCCAAATGGCTGTTTCAAAGCCCCAAAGCTCACCAAATGGCTTTTTGAAAGCCCCAAACTCCCCAAATGGCTTTTTCAAAGCCCCAAAGCTCCCCAAATGGCTGTTTCGAAGACCCAAATCTCCCAAAATGGCTGTTTCGAAGCCACAAAACTCCCCAAATGGCTGTTTCGAAGCCCCAAAGCTCCCCAAATGGCTGTTTCAAAGCCCCAAAGCTTTCCCAAATGGCTGTTTTGCAGCCCCGAAGCTCACCAAATGTCTGTTTCAAAGCCCCAAAGCTCCCCAAATCAGCCTTTTAGAGCCCCGAAGCTCCCCAAATGGCTGTTTCGAAGCCCCAAAGCTCCCCAAATCAGCGTTTCAAAGCCCCAAAGCTCTACAGATGGCTGTTTCCAAGCCCCAAACCTCCCGAAATGGCTGTTTCAAAGCCCCAAAGCTCCCCAAATGGCTCTTTCGAAGCCCCAAAGCTCCCCGAATGGCGGAATCAAAGTCGCGAAGTTCCCCAAATCAGCGTTTCAAAGCCCCGAAGCTCCCCAAATGGCTGTTTCAAAGCCCCAAATCTCCACAAACGGCTGTTTCAAAGCCCCAAAGCTCCCCAAATGGCTGTTTCGAATCCCCAAATCTCCCGAAATGGCTGTTTCGAAGCCCCAAAGCTCCCCAAATGGCGGAATGAAAGTTGCGAAGCTCCCCAAATCAGCGTTTCAAAGCCCCGAAGCTCCCCAAATGGCTGTTTCAAAGCCCCAAAGCTCCCCAAATGGCTGTTTCGAAGACCCAAATCTCCCAAAATGGCTGTTTCGAAGCCCCAAAACTCCCCAAATGGCTGTTTCGAAGCCCCGAAGCTCCCCCAATCAGCGTTTTAGAGCTCCAAAGCTCCCCAAATGGCTGTTTCAAAGCCCCAAAGCTCACCAAATGTCTTTTTGAAAGCCCCAAACCTCCCGAAATGGCTGTTTCAAAGCCGCAAAGCTCCCCAAATGGCTGTTTCGAAGCCCCAAAGCTCCCCAAATGGCTGTTTCAAAGCCCCAAAGCTTTCCCAAATGGCTGTTTCGCAGCCCCGAAGCTCACTAAATGTCTGTTTCAAAGCCCCAAAGCTCCCCAAATCAGCCTTTTAGAGCTGCAAAGCTCCCCAAATGGCTGTTTCGAAGCCCCAAAGCTCCCCAAATCAGCGTTTCAAAGCCCCAAAGCTCTACAGATGGCTGTTTCCAAGCCCCAAACCTCCCGAAAGGGCTGTTTCAAAGCCCCAAAGCTCCCCAAATCAGCGTTTCAGAGCCCCGAAGCTCCCCAAATGAGCTTTTCAAAGCCCCGAAGCTCCCCAAATGGCTGATTCGAAGCCCCAAAGCTCGCGATATGGCTCTTTCGCAGCCCTGAAGCTCCCCAAATGGCTGTTTCAAAGCCCCAAATCTCCACAAACGGCTGATTCAAAGCCCCAAAGCTCCCCAAATGGCTGTTTCGAATCCCCAAATCTCCCCAAATGGCTGTTTCGAAGCCCCGAAGCTCCCCCAATCAGCGTTTTAGAGCTCCAAAGTTCCCCAAATGGCTGTTTCAAAGCCACAGACCTCACCAAATGGTTGTTTCGAAGCCCCAAAGCTCCCCAAATGGCTGTTTCAAATCCCAAAACTCCCGGATTGGCTGTTTCGAAGCCCCAAATCTCCCCAAATGGCTGTTTCCAAGCCCCAAAGCTCCCCAAATGTCTGTTTCGAAGCCCCAATGCTCCCCAAATCAGCATTTTAGAGCCCCCAAATTCACCAAAAGGCTTTTTCGAAGGCCCGAAGCTCCCCAAATGGCTGTTTCGAAGCCCCGAAACTCCCCAAATCAGCGTTTTAGAGCCCTGAAGCTCCCCAAATGGCTGTTTACAAGACCCGAAGGTCCCCAAATGGCTGTTTCGAAGCCCCAAAGCTCCCCAAATCAGCGTTTCAAAGCCCCAAAGCTCCCCAAATGGCTGTTTCGAAGCCCCAAAGCTCCCCAAATGGCTGTTTCAAAGCACCAAAGCTCCACCAATCAGCGTTTTAGAGCTCCAAAGCTCCCCAAATGGCTGTTTCGAAGCCCCAAAGCTCCCCAAATGGCTGTTTCGAAGCCCCAAAGCTCACGATATGGCTGTTTTGAAGACCCAAATCTCCCCAAACGGCTGTTTCGAAGCCCCAAAGCTCTCCCAATCAGCGTTTTAGAGCTCCAAAGCTCCCCAAATGGCTGTTTCAAAGCCCCAAAGCTCACCAAATGGCTTTTTGAAAGCCCCAAACCCCCCAAATGGCTTTTTCAAAGCCCCAAAGCTCCCGAAATGGCTGTTTCGAAGACCCAAATCTCCCAAAATGGCTGTTTCGAAACCACAAAGCTCCCCAAATGGCTGTTTCGAAGCCATAAAACTCCCCAAATGGCTGTTTCGAAGCCCCAAAGCTCCCCAAATGGCTGTTTCGCAGCCCCAAAGCTCACCAAATGGCTGTTTCGAAGCACCAAAGCTCCCCAAATCAGCGTTTCAAAGCCCCGATGCTCCCCAAATGGCTGTTTAGAAGACCCGAAGCTCCCCAAATGGCTGTTTCGAAGCCCCAAAGTTCCCCAAAACAGCGTTTTAGAGCCTGAAGCTCCCCAAATGGCTTTCGAAGCCCCAAAGCTCCCCAAATGGCTGTTTCGATGCCCCAAAGCTCCCCAAATGGCTGTTTCAAAGCCCCAAAGCTTTCCCAAATGGCTGTTTCAATGCCCCGAAGCTCACCAAATGTCTGTTTCAAAGCCCCAAAGCTCCCCAAATCAGCCTTTTAGAGCCCCGTAGCTCCCCAAATGGCTGTTTCCAAGCCCCAAACCTCCCGAAATGGCTGTTTCAAAGCCCCAAAGCTCCCCAAATGGCTGTTTCGAAGCCCCAAAGCTCCCCAAATGGCGGAATCAAAGTCGCGAAGTTCCCCAAATCAGCGTTTCAAAGCCCCGAAGCTGCCCAAATGGCTGTTTCGAAGCCCCAAAGCTCGCAATATGGCTCTTTCGCAGCCCGAAAGCTCCCCAAATGGCTGTTTCATAGCCCCAAATCTCCACAAACGGCTGTTTCAAAGCCCCAAAGCTCCCCAAATGGCTGTTTCGAATCCCCAAATCTCCCGAAATGGCTGTTTCAAAGCCCCAAAGCTCCCCAAATGGCTGTTTCGAAGCCCCAAAGCTCCCCAAATGGCGGAATCAAAGTCGCGAAGCTCCCCAAATCAGCGTTTCAAAGCCCCGAAGCTCCCGAAATGGCTGTTTCAAAGCCCCAAAGCTCCTGAAATGGCTGTTTCGAAGACCCAAATCTCCCAAAATGGCTGTTTCGCAGCCCCGAAGCTCACCAAATGTCTGTTTCAAAGCCCCAAAGCTCCCCAAATCAGCCTTTTAGAGCTGCAAAGCTCCCCAAATGGCTGTTTCGAAGCCCCAAAGCTCCCCAAATCAGCGTTTCAAAGCCCCAAAGCTCTAGAGATGGCTGTTTCCAAGCCCCAAACCTCCCGAAAGGGCTGTTTCAAAGCCCCAAAGCTCCCCAAATCAGCGTTTCAAAGCCCCGAAGCTCCCCAAATGAGCTTTTCAAAGCCCCGAAGCTCCCCAAATGGCTGATTCGAAGCCCCAAAGCTCGCGATATGGCTGTTTCGCAGCCCTGAAGCTCCCCAAATGGCTGTTTCGAAGCCCCAAATCTCCACAAACGGCTGTTTCAAAGCCCCAAAGCTCCCCAAATGGCTGTTTCGAATCCCCAAATCTCCTGAAATGGCTGTTTCAAAGCCCCAAAGCTCCCCAAATGGCTGTTTCAAAGCCCCAAAGCTCCCCAAATGAGCTTTTCAAAGCCCCGAAGCTCCCCAAATGGCTGTTTCGAAGCCCCAAAGCTCACGATATGGCTGTTTCGCAGCCCTGAAGCTCCCCAAATGGCTGTTTCAAAGCACCAAATCTCCACAAACGGCTGATTCAAAGCCCCAAAGCTCCCCAAATGGCTGTTTCGAATCCCCAAATCTCCCCAAATGGCTGTTTCGAAGCCCCGAAGCTCCCCCAATCAGCGTTTTAGAGCTCCAAAGTTCCCCAAATGGCTGTTTCAAAGCCACAGACCTCACCAAATGGCTGTTTCGAAGCCCCAAAGCTCCCCAAATGGCTGTTTCAAATCCCAAAACTCCCGGATTGGCTGTTTTGAAGCCCCAAATCTCCCCAAATGGCTGTTTCCAAGCCCCAAAGCTCCCCAAATGTCTGTTTCGAAGCCCCAATGCTCCCCAAATCAGCATTTTAGAGCCCCCAAATTCACCAAAAGGCTTTTTCGAAGGCCCGAAGCTCCCCAAATGGCTGTTTCGAAGCCCCGAAACTCCCCAAATCAGCGTTTTAGAGCCCTGAAGCTCCCCAAATGGCTGTTTACAAGACCCGAAGGTCCCCAAATGGCTGTTTCGAAGCCCCAAAGCTCCCCAAATCAGCGTTTCAAAGCCCCAAAGCTCCCCAAATGGCTGTTTCGAAGCCCCAAAGCTCCCCAAATGGCTGTTTCAAAGCACCAAAGCTCCACCAATCAGCGTTTTAGAGCTCCAAAGCTCCCCAAATGGCTGTTTCGAAGCTCCAAAGCTCCCCAAATGGCTGTTTCGAAGCCCCAAAGCTCACGATATGGCTGTTTTGAAGACCCAAATCTCCCCAAATGGCTGTTTCGAAGCCACAAAACTCCCCAAACGGCTGTTTCGAAGCCCCAAAGCTCTCCCAATCAGCGTTTTAGAGCTCCAAAGCTCCCCAAATGGGTGTTTCAAACCCCCAAAGCTCACCAAATGGCTTTTTGAAAGCCCCAACCCCCCCAAATGGCTTTTTCAAAGCCCCAAAGCTCCCGAAATGGCTGTTTCGAAGAACCAAATCTCCCAAAATGGCTGTTTCGAAGCCATAAAACTCCCCAAATGGCTGTTTCGAAGCCCCAAAGCTCCCCAAATGGCTGTTTCAAAGCCCCAAAGCTCCCCAAATGGCTGTTTCGCAGCCCCAAAGCTCACCAAATGGCTGTTTCGAAGCCCCGAAGCTCCCCAAATCAGCGTTTCAAAGCCCCGAAGCTCCCCAAATGGCTGTTTCAAAGCCCCAAATCTCCACAAACGGCTGTTTCAAAGCCCCAAAGCTCCCCAAATGGCTGTTTCGAATCCCCAAATCTCCCGAAATGGCTGTTTCAAAGCCCCAAAGCTCCCCAAATGGCTCTTTCGAAGCCCCAAAGCTCCCCAAATGGCGGAATGAAAGTTGCGAAGCTCCCCAAATCAGCGTTTCAAAGCCCCGAAGCTCACCAAATGTCTGTTTCAAAGCCCCAAAGCTCCCCAAATGGCTGTTTCGAAGACCCAAATCTCCCAAAATGGCTGTTTCGAAGCCCCAAAACTCCCCAAATGGCTGTTTCGAAGCCCCGAAGCTCCCCCAATCAGCGTTTTAGAGCTCCAAAGCTCCCCAAATGGCTGTTTCAAAGCCCCAAAGCTCACCAAATGGCTTTTTGAAAGCCCCAAACTCCCCAAATGGCTTTTTCAAAGCCCCAAAGCTCCTGAAATGGCTGTTTCGAAGACCCAAATCTCCCAAAATGGCTGTTTCGAAGCCACAAAACTCCCCAAATGGCTGTTTCGAAGCCCCAAAGCTCCCCAAATGGCTGTTTCAAAGCCCCAAAGCTTTCCCAAATGGCTGTTTCGCAGCCCCGAAGCTCACCAAATGTCTGTTTCGAAGCCCCAAAGCTCCCCAAATCAGCGTTTCAAAGCCCCAAAGCTCTACAGATGGCTGTTTCCAAGCCCCAAACCTCCCGAAATGGCTGTTTCAAAGCCCCAAAGCTCCCCAAATGGCTCTTTCGAAGCCCCAAAGCTCCCCGAATGGCGGAATCAAAGTCGCGAAGTTCCCCAAATCAGCGTTTCAAAGCCCCGAAGCTCCCCAAATGGCTGTTTCAAAGCCCCAAATCTCCACAAACGGCTGTTTCAAAGCCCCAAAGCTCCCCAAATGGCTGTTTCGAATCCCCAAATCTCCCGAAATGGCTGTTTCGAAGCCCCAAAGCTCCCCAAATGGCGGAATGAAAGTTGCGAAGCTCCCCAAATCAGCGTTTCAAAGCCCCGAAGCTCCCCAAATGGCTGTTTCAAAGCCCCAAAGCTCCCCAAATGGCTGTTTCGAAGACCCAAATCTCCCAAAATGGCTGTTTCGAAGCCCCAAAACTCCCCAAAAGGCTGTTTCGAAGCCCCGAAGCTCCCCCAATCAGCGTTTTAGAGCTCCAAAGCTCCCCAAATGGCTGTTTCAAAGCCCCAAAGCTCACCAAATGTCTTTTTGAAAGCCCCAAACCTCCCGAAATGGCTGTTTCAAAGCCGCAAAGCTCCCCAAATGGCTGTTTCGAAGCCCCAAAGCTTTCCCAAATGGCTGTTTCGCAGCCCCGAAGCTCACCAAATGTCTGTTTCAAAGCCCCAAAGCTCCCCAAATCAGCCTTTTAGAGCTGCAAAGCTCCCCAAATGGCTGTTTCGAAGCCCCAAAGCTCCCCAAATCAGCGTTTCAAAGCCCCAAAGCTCTACAGATGGCTGTTTCCAAGCCCCAAACCTCCCGAAAGGGCTGTTTCAAAGCCCCAAAGCTCCCCAAATAAGCGTTTCAAAGCCCCGAAGCTCCCCAAATGAGCTTTTCAAAGCCCCGAAGCTCCCCAAATGGCTGATTCGAAGCCCCAAAGCTCGCGATATGGCTCTTTCGCAGCCCTGAAGCTCCCCAAATGGCTGTTTCAAAGCCCCAAATCTCCACAAACGGCTGTTTCAAAGCCCCAAAGCTCCCCAAATGGCTGTTTCGAATCCCCAAATCTCCTGAAATGGCTGTTTCAAAGCCCCAAAGCTCCCCAAATGGCTGTTTCAAAGCCCCAAAGCTCCCCAAATGAGCTTTTCAAAGCCCCGAAGCTCCCCAAATGGCTGTTTCGAAGCCCCAAAGCTCACGATATGGCTGTTTCGCAGCCCTGAAGCTCCCCAAATGGCTGTTTCAAAGCCCCAAATCTCCACAAACGGCTGATTCAAAGCCCCAAACTCCCCAAATGGCTGTTTCGAATCCCCAAATCTCCCCAAATGGCTGTTTCGAAGCCCCGAAGCTCCCCCAATCAGCGTTTTAGAGCTCCAAAGTTCCCCAAATGGCTGTTTCAAAGCCACAGACCTCACCAAATGGCTGTTTCGAAGCCCCAAAGCTCCCCAAATGGCTGTTTCAAATCCCAAAACTCCCGGATTGGCTGTTTCGAAGCCCCAAATCTCCCCAAATGGCTGTTTCCAAGCCCCAAAGCTCCCCAAATGTCTGTTTCGAAGCCCCAATGCTCCCCAAATCAGCATTTTAGAGCCCCCAAATTCACCAAAAGTCTTTTTCGAAGGCCCGAAGCTCCCCAAATGGCTGTTTCGAAGCCCCGAAACTCCCCAAATCAGCGTTTTAGAGCCCTTAAGCTCCCCAAATGGCTGTTTACAAGACCCGAAGGTCCCCAAATGGCTGTTTCGAAGCCCCAAAGCTCCCCAAATCAGCGTTTCAAAGCCCCAAAGCTCCCCAAATGGCTGTTTCGAAGCCCCAAAGCTCCCCAAATGGCTGTTTCAAAGCACCAAAGCTCCACCAATCAGCGTTTTAGAGCTCCAAAGCTCCCCAAATGGCTGTTTCGAAGCCCCAAAGCTCACGATATGGCTGTTTTGAAGACCCAAATCTCCCCAAATGGCTGTTTCGAAGCCACAAAACTCCCCAAACGGCTGTTTCGAAGCCCCAAAGCTCTCCCAATCAGCGTTTTAGAGCTCCAAAGCTCCCCAAATGGCTGTTTCAAACCCCCAAAGCTCACCAAATGGCTTTTTGAAAGCCCCAAACCCCCCAAATGGCTTTTTCAAAGCCCCAAAGCTCCCGAAATGGCTGTTTTGAAGAACCAAATCTCCCAAAATGGCTGTTTCGAAGCCATAAAACTCCCCAAATGGCTGTTTCGAAGCCCCAAAGCTCCCCAAATGGCTGTTTCAAAGCCCCAAAGCTCCCCAAATGGCTGTTTCGCAGCCCCAAAGCTCACCAAATGGCTGTTTCGAAGCCCCAAAGCTCCCCAAATCAGCGTTTCAAAGCCCCGAAGCTCCCCAAATGGCTGTTTCAAAGCCCCAAATCTCCACAAACGGCTGTTTCAAAGCCCCAAAGCTCCCCAAATGGCTGTTTCGAATCCCCAAATCTCCCGAAATGGCTGTTTCAAAGCCCCAAAGCTCCCCAAATGGCTCTTTCGAAGCCCCAAAGCTCCCCAAATGGCGGAATGAAAGTTGCGAAGCTCCCCAAATCAGCGTTTCAAAGCCCCGAAGCTCACCAAATGTCTGTTTCAAAGCCCCAAAGCTCCCCAAATGGCTGTTTCGAAGCCCCAAAGCTCACCAAATGGCTTTTTGAAAGCCCCAAACTCCCCAAATGGCTTTTTCAAAGCCCCAAAGCTCCTGAAATGGCTGTTTCGAAGACCCAAATCTCCCAAAATGGCTGTTTCGAAGCCACAAAACTCCCCAAATGGCTGTTTCGAAGCCCCAAAGCTCCCCAAATGGCTGTTTCAAAGCCCCAAAGCTTTCCCAAATGGCTGTTTCGCAGCCCCGAAGCTCACCAAATGTCTGTTTCGAAGCCCCAAAGCTCCCCAAATCAGCGTTTCAAAGCCCCAAAGCTCTACAGATGGCTGTTTCAAAGCCCCAAAGCTCCCCAAATGGCTCTTTCGAAGCCCCAAAGCTCCCCGAATGGCAGAATCAAAGTCGCGAAGTTCCCCAAATCAGCGTTTCAAAGCCCCGAAGCTCCCCAAATGGCTGTTTCAAAGCCCCAAATCTCCACAAACGGCTGTTTCAAAGCCCCAAAGCTCACCAAATGGCTGTTTCGAATCCCCAAATCTCCCGAAATGGCTGTTTCGAAGCCCCAAAGCTCCCCAAATGGCGGAATGAAAGTTGCGAAGCTCCCCAAATCAGCGTTTCAAAGCCCCGAAGCTCCCCAAATGGCTGTTTCAAAGCCCCAAAGCTCCCCAAATGGCTGTTTCGAAGACCCAAATCTCCCAAAATGGCTGTTTCGAAGCCCCAAAACTCCCCAAATGGCTGTTTCGAAGCCCCGAAGCTCCCCCAATCAGCGTTTTAGAGCTCCAAAGCTCCCCAAATGGCTGTTTCAAAGCCCCAAAGCTCATCAAATGTCTTTTTGAAAGCCCCAAACCTCCCGAAATGGCTGTTTCAAAGCCGCAAAGCTCCCCAAATGGCTGTTTCGAAGCCCCAAAGCTCCCCAAGTGGCTGTTTCAAAGCCCCAAAGCTTTCCCAAATGGCTGTTTCGCAGCCCCGAAGCTCACCAAATGTCTGTTTCAAAGCCCCAAAGCTCCCCAAATCAGCCTTTTAGAGCTGCAAAGCTCCCCAAATGGCTGTTTCGAAGCCCCAAAGCTCCCCAAATCAGCGTTTCAAAGCCCCAAAGCTCTACAGATGGCTGTTTCCAAGCCCCAAACCTCCCGAAATGGCTGTTTCAAAGCCCCAAAGCTCCCCAAATCAGCGTTTCAAAGCCCCGAAGCTCCCCAAATGAGCTTTTCAAAGCCCCGAAGCTCCCCAAATGGCTGATTCGAAGCCCCAAAGCTCGCGATATGGCTCTTTCGCAGCCCTGAAGCTCCCCAAATGGCTGTTTCAAAGCCCCAAATCTCCACAAACGGCTGTTTCAAAGCCCCAAAGCTCCCCAAATGGCTGTTTCGAATCCCCAAATCTCCCGAAATGGCTGTTTCAAAGCCCCAAAGCTCCCCAAATGGCTGTTTCAAAGCCCCAAAGCTCCCCAAATGGTAGAATCAAAGTCGCGAAGTTCCCCAAATCAGCGTTTCAAAGCCCCGAAGCTCCCCAAATGGCTGTTTCGAAGCCCCAAAGCTCGCGATATGGCTGTTTCGCAGCCCTGAAGCTCCCCAAATGGCTGTTTCAAAGCCCCAAAGCTCCCCAAATGGCTGTTTCGAATCCCCAAATCTCCCCAAATGGCTGTTTCGAAGCCCCGAAGCTCCCCCAATCAGCGTTTTAGAGCTCCAAAGTTCCCCAAATGGCTGTTTCAAAGCCACAGACCTCACCAAATGGCTGTTTTGAAGCCCCAAAGCTCCCCAAATGGCTGTTTCAAATCCCAAAACTCCCGGATTGGCTGTTTCGAAGCCCCAAATCTCCCCAAATGGCTGTTTCCAAGCCCCAAAGCTCCCCAAATGTCTGTTTCGAAGCCCCAATGCTCCCCAAATCAGCATTTTAGAGCCCCCAAATTCACCAAAAGGCTTTTTCGAAGGCCCGAAGCTCCCCAAATGGCTGTTTCGAAGCCCCGAAACTCCCCAAATCAGCGTTTTAGAGCCCTGAAGCTCCCCAAATGGCTGTTTACAAGACCCGAAGGTCCCCAAATGGCTGTTTCGAAGCCCCAAAGCTCCCCAAATCAGCGTTTCAAAGCCCCAAAGCTCCCCAAATGGCTGTTTCGAAGCCCCAAAGCTCCCCAAATGGCTGTTTCAAAGCACCAAAGCTCCACCAATCAGCGTTTTAGAGCTCCAAAGCTCCCCAAATGGCTGTTTCGAAGCCCCAAAGCTCACCAAATGGCTGTTTCGAAGCCCCAAAGCTCCCCAAATGGCTGTTTTGAAGACCCAAATCTCCCCAAATGGCTGTTTCGAAGCCACAAAACTCCCCAAACGGCTGTTTCGAAGCCCCAAAGCTCTCCCAATCTGCGTTTTAGAGCTCCAAAGCTCCCCAAATGGCTGTTTCAAAGCCCCAAATCTCCACAAACGGCTGTTTCAAAGCCCCAAAGCTCCCCAAATGGCTGTTTCGAATCCCCAAATCTCCCGAAATGGCTGTTTCGAAGCCCCAAAGCTCCCCAAATGGCGGAGTCAAAGTCCCGAAACTCGCCAAATCAGCGTTTCAAAGCCCCGAAGCTCCCTAAATGGCTGTTTCAAAGCCCCGAAGCTCCCCAAATGGCTGTTTCGAAGACCCAAATCTCCCAAAATGGCTGTTTCGAAGCCCCAAAACTCCCCAAATGGCTGTTTCGAAGCCCCGAAGCTCCCCCAATCAGCGTTTTAGAGCTCCAAAGCTCCCCAAATGGCTGTTTCAAAGCCCCAAAGCTCACCAAATGTCTTTTTGAAAGCCCCAAACCTCCCGAAATGGCTGTTTCAAAGCCGCAAAGCTCCCCAAATGGCTGTTTCGAAGCCCCAAAGCTCCCCAAATGGCTGTTTCAAAGCCCCAAAGCTTTCCCAAATGGCTGTTTCGCAGCCCCGAAGCTCACCAAATGGCTGTTTCAAAGCCCCAAAGCTCCCCAAATCAGCCTTTTAGAGCTGCAAAGCTCCCCAAATGGCTGTTTCGAAGCCCCAAAGCTCCCCAAATCAGCGTTTCAAAGCCCCAAAGCTCTACAGATGGCTGTTTCCAAGCCCCAAACCTCCCGAAATGGCTGTTTCAAAGCCCCAAAGCTCCCCAAATCAGCGTTTCAAAGCCCCGAAGCTCCCCAAATGAGCTTTTCAAAGCCCCGAAGCTCCCCAAATGGCTGATTCGAAGCCCCAAAGCTCGCGATATGGCTCTTTCGCAGCCCTGAAGCTCCCCAAATGGCTGTTTCAAAGCCCCAAATCTCCACAAACGGCTCTTTCAAAGCCCCAAAGCTCCCCAAATGGCTGTTTCGAATCCCCAAATCTCCCGAAATGGCTGTTTCAAAGCCCCAAAGCTCCCCAAATGGCTGTTTCAAAGCCCCAAAGCTCCCCAAATGGCGGAATCAAAGTCGCGAAGTTCCCCAAATCAGCGTTTCAAAGCCCCGAAGCTCCCCAAATGAGCTTTTCAAAGCCCCGAAGCTCCCCAAATGGCTGTTTCGAAGCCCCAAAGCTCGCGATATGGCTGTTTCGCAGCCCTGAAGCTCCCCAAATGGCTGTTTCAAAGCCCCAAATCTCCCCAAACGGCTGATTCAAAGCCCCAAAGCTCCCCAAATGGCTGTTTCGAATCCCCAAATCTCCCCAAATGGCTGTTTCGAAGCCCCGAAGCTCCCCCAATCAGCGTTTTAGAGCTCCAAAGTTCCCCAAATGGCTGTTTCAAAGCCACAGACCTCACCAAATGGCTGTTTCGAAGCCCCAAAGCTCCCCAAATGGCTGTTTCAAATCCCAAAACTCCCGGATTGGCTGTTTCGAAGCCCCAAATCTCCCCAAATGGCTGTTTCCAAGCCCCAAAGCTCCCCAAATGTCTGTTTCGAAGCCCCAATGCTCCCCAAATCAGCATTTTAGAGCCCCCAAATTCACCAAAAGGCTTTTTCGAAGGCCCGAAGCTCCCCAAATGGCTGTTTCGAAGCCCCGAAACTCCCCAAATCAGCATTTTAGAGCCCTGAAGCTCCCCAAATGGCTGTTTACAAGACCCGAAGGTCCCCAAATGGCTGTTTCGAAGCCCCAAAGCTCCCCAAATCAGCGTTTCAAAGCCCCAAAGCTCCCCAAATGGCTGTTTCGAAGCCCCAAAGCTCCCCAAATGGCTGTTTCAAAGCACCAAAGCTCCACCAATCAGCGTTTTAGAGCTCCAAAGCTCCCCAAATGGCTGTTTCGAAGCCCCAAAGCTCACCAAATGGCTGTTTCGAAGCCCCAAAGCTCACGATATGGCTGTTTTGAAGACCCAAATCTCCCCAAATGGCTGTTTCGAAGCCACAAAACTCCCCAAACGGCTGTTTCGAAGCCCCAAAGCTCTCCCAATCAGCGTTTTAGAGCTCCAAAGCTCCCCAAATGGCTGTTTCAAACCCCCAAAGCTCACCAAATGGCTTTTTGAAAGCCCCAAACCCCCCAAATGGCTTTTTCAAAGCCCCAAAGCTCCCGAAATGGCTGTTTCGAAGACCCAAATCTCCCAAAATGGCTGTTTCGAAACCACAAAGCTCCCCAAATGGCTGTTTCGAAGCCATAAAACTCCCCAAATGGCTGTTTCGAAGCCCCAAAGCTCCCCAAATGGCTGTTTCAAAGCCCCAAAGCTCCCAAAATGGCTGTTTCGCAGCCCCAAAGCTCACCAAATGGCTGTTTCGAAGCCCCGAAGCTCCCAAAATGGCTGTTTCGAAGCCCCGAAGCTCCCCAAATGGCTGTTTCGAAGCCCCAAAACTCCCCAAATGGCTGTTTCGAAGACCCAAATCTCCCGAAATGGCTGTTTCAAAGCCCCAAAGCTCCCCAAATGGCTGTTTCAAAGCCCCAAAGCTCCCCAAATGGCGGAATCAAAGTCGCGAAGTTCCCCAAATCAGCGTTTCAAAGCCCCGAAGCTCCCCAAATGAGCTTTTCAAAGCCCCGAAGCTCCCCAAATGGCTGTTTCGAAGCCCCAAAGCTCGCGATATGGCTGTTTCGCAGCCCTGAAGCTCCCCAAATGGCTGTTTCAAAGCCCCAAATCTCCACAAACGGCTGATTCAAAGCCCCAAAGCTCCCCAAATGGCTGTTTCGAATCCCCAAATCTCCCCAAATGGCTGTTTCGAAGCCCCGAAGCTCCCCAAATGGCGGAGTCAAAGTCCCGAAACTCCCCAAATCAGCGTTTCAAAGCCCCGAAGCTCCCTAAATGGCTGTTTCAAAGCCCCGAAGCTCCCCAAATGGCTGTTTCGAAGACCCAAATCTCCCAAAATGGCTGTTTCGAAGCCCCAAAACTCCCCAAACGGCTGTTTCGAAGCCCCGAAGCTCCCCCAATCAGCGTTTTAGAGCTCCAAAGCTCCCCAAATGGCTGTTTCAAAGCCCCAAAGCTCACCAAATGTCTTTTTGAAAGCCCCAAACCTCCCGAAATGGCTGTTTCAAAGCCGCAAAGCTCCCCAAATGGCTGTTTCGAAGCCCCAAAGCTCCCCAAATGGCTGTTTCAAAGCCCCAAAGCTTTCCCAAATGGCTGTTTCGCAGCCCCGAAGCTCACCAAATGTCTGTTTCAAAGCCCCAAAGCTCCCCAAATCAGCCTTTTAGAGCTGCAAAGCTCCCCAAATGGCTGTTTCGAAGCCCCAAAGCTCCCCAAATCAGCGTTTCAAAGCCCCAAAGCTCTACAGATGGCTGTTTCCAAGCCCCAAACCTCCCGAAATGGCTGTTTCAAAGCCCCAAAGCTCCCCAAATCAGCGTTTCAAAGCCCCGAAGCTCCCCAAATGAGCTTTTCAAAGCCCCGAAGCTCCCCAAATGGCTGATTCGAAGCCCCAAAGCTCGCGATATGGCTCTTTCGCAGCCCTGAAGCTCCCCAAATGGCTGTTTCAAAGCCCCAAAGCTCCCCAAATGGCTGTTTCGAATCCCCAAATCTCCCGAAATGGCTGTTTCAAAGCCCCAAAGCTCCCCAAATGGCTGTTTCAAAGCCCCAAAGCTCCCCAAATGGCGGAATCAAAGTCGCGAAGTTCCCCAAATCAGCGTTTCAAAGCCCCGAAGCTCCCCAAATGAGCTTTTCAAAGCCCCGAAGCTCCCCAAATGGCTGTTTCGAAGCCCCAAAGCTCGTGATATGGCTGTTTCGCAGCCCTGAAGCTCCCCAAATGGCTGTTTCAAAGCCCCAAATCTCCACAAACGGCTGATTCAAAGCCCCAAAGCTCCCCAAATGGCTGTTTCGAATCCCCAAATCTCCCCAAATGGCTGTTTCGAAGCCCCGAAGCTCCCCCAATCAGCGTTTTAGAGCTCCAAAGTTCCCCAAATGGCTGATTCAAAGCCACAGAGCTCACCAAATGGCTGTTTCGAAGCCCCAAAGCTCCCCAAATGGCTGTTTCAAATCCCAAAACTCCCGGATTGGCTGTTTCGAAGCCCCAAATCTCCCCAAATGGCTGTTTCCAAGCCCCAAAGCTCCCCAAATGTCTGTTTCGAAGCCCCAATGCTCCCCAAATCAGCATTTTAGAGCCCCCAAATTCACCAAAAGGCTTTTTCGAAGGCCCGAAGCTCCCCAAATGGCTGTTTCGAAGCCCCGAAACTCCCCAAATCAGCATTTTAGAGCCCTGAAGCTCCCCAAATGGCTGTTTACAAGACCCGAAGGTCCCCAAATGGCTGTTTCGAAGCCCCAAAGCTCCCCAAATGGCTGTTTCAAAGCACCAAAGCTCCACCAATCAGCGTTTTAGAGCTCCAAAGCTCCCCAAATGGCTGTTTCGAAGCCCCAAAGCTCACCAAATGGCTGTTTCGAAGCCCCAAAGCTCACGATATGGCTGTTTTGAAGACCCAAATCTCCCCAAATGGCTGTTTCGAAGCCACAAAACTCCCCAAATGGCTGTTTCGAAGCCCCAAAGCTCTCCCAATCAGCGTTTTAGAGCTCCAAAGCTCCCCAAATGGCTGTTTCAAAGCCCCAAAGCTCACCAAATGGCTTTTTGAAAGCCCCAAACCCCCCAAATGGCTTTTTCAAAGCCCCAAAGCTCCCGAAATGGCTGTTTCGAAGACCCAAATCTCCCAAAATGGCTGTTTCGAAACCACAAAGCTCCCCAAATGGCTGTTTCGAAGCCATAAAACTCCCCAAATGGCTGTTTCGAAGCCCCAAAGCTCCCCAAATGGCTGTTTCAAAGCCCCAAAGCTCCCAAAATGGCTGTTTCGCAGCCCCAAAGCTCACCAAATGGCTGTTTCGAAGCCCCAAAGCTCCCCAAATCAGCGTTTCAAAGCCCCAAAGCTCCCCAAATGGCTGTTTAGAAGCCCCAAAGCTCCCCAAATGGCTGTTTCGAAGCCCCAAAGTTCCCCAAAACAGCGTTTTAGAGCACTGAAGCTCCCCAAATGGCTGTTTCGAAGCCCCAAATCTCCCGAAATGGCTGTTTCGAAGCCCCAAAGCTCCCCAAATGGCTGTTTGAAAGCCCCAAAGCTTTCCCAAATGGCTGTTTCGCAGCCCCGAAGCTCACCAAATGTCTGTTTCAAAGCCCCAAAGCTCCCCAAATCAGCCTTTTAGAGCCCCGTAGCTCCCCAAATGGCTGTTTCCAAACCCCAAACCTCCCGAAATGGCTGTTTCAAAGCACCAAAGCTCACCAAATGGCTGTTTCGAAGCCCCAAAGCTCCCCAAATGGCGGAATCAAAGTCGCGAAGTTCCCCAAATCAGCGTTTCAAAGCCCCGAAGCTCCCCAAATGGCTGTTTCGAAGCCCCAAAGCTCACAATATGGCTCTTTCGCAGCCCTGAAGCTCCCCAAATGGCTGTTTCAAAGCCCCAAATCTCCCCAAATGGCTGTTTCAAAGCCCCAAAGCTCCCCAAATGGCTGTTTCGAATCCCCAAACCTCCCGAAATGGCTGTTTCAAAGCCCCAAAGCTCCCCAAATGGCTGTTTCGAAGCCCCAAAGCTCCCCAAATTGCGGAATCAAAGTCGCGAAGCTCCCCAAATCAGCGTTTCAAAGCCCCGAAGCTCCCGAAATGGCTGTTTCAAAGCCCCAAAGCTCCTGAAATGGCTGTTTCGAAGACCCAAATCTCCCAAAATGGCTCTTTCGAAGCCCCGAAGCTCCTGAGATGGCTGTTTCGAAGACCCAAATCTCCCATAATGGCTGTTTCAAAGCCCCAAAGCTCCCCAAATGGCTGTTTCGAAGCCCCGAAGCTCCACCAATCAGCGTTTTAGAGCTCCAAAGCTCCCCAAATGGCTGTTTCAAAGCCCCAAAGCTCACCAAATGGCTTTTTGAAAGCCCCAAACTCCCCAAATGGCTTTTTCAAAGCCCCAAAGCTCCCGAAATGGCTGTTTCGAAGACCCAAATCTCCCAAAATGGCTGTTTCGAAGCCACAAAACTCCCCAAATGGCTGTTTCGAAGCCCCAAAGCTCCCCAAATGGCTGTTTCAAAGCCCCAAAGCTTTCCCAAATGGCTGTTTCGCAGCCCCGAAGCTCACCAAATGTCTGTTTCGAATCCCCAAATCTCCCCAAATGGCTGTTTCGAAGCCCCGAAGCTCCCCCAATCAGCGTTTTAGAGCTCCAAAGTTCCCCAAATGGCTGTTTCAAAGCCACAGACCTCACCAAATGGCTGTTTCGAAGCCCCAAAGCTCCCCAAATGGCTGTTTCAAATCCCAAAACTCCCGGATTGGCTGTTTCGAAGCCCCAAATCTCCCCAAATGGCTGTTTCCAAGCCCCAAAGCTCCCCAAATGTCTGTTTTGAAGCCCCAATGCTCCCCAAATCAGCATTTTAGAGCCCCCAAATTCACCAAAAGTCTTTTTCGAAGGCCCGAAGCTCCCCAAATGGCTGTTTCGAAGCCCCAAAACTCCCCAAATCAGCGTTTTAGAGCCCTGAAGCTCCCCAAATGGCTGTTTACAAGACCCGAAGGTCCCCAAATGGCTGTTTCGAAGCCCCAAAGCTCCCCAAATCAGCGTTTCAAAGCCCCAAAGCTCCCCAAATGGCTGTTTCGAAGCCCCAAAGCTCCCCAAATGGCTGTTTCAAAGCACCAAAGCTCCACCAATCAGCGTTTTAGAGCTCCAAAGCTCCCCAAATGGCTGTTTCGAAGCCCCAAAGCTCACCAAATGGCTGTTTCGAAGCCCCAAAGCTCCCCAAATGGCTGTTTTGAAGACCCAAATCTCCCCAAATGGCTGTTTCGAAGCCACAAAACTCCCCAAACGGCTGTTTCGAAGCCCCAAAGCTCTCCCAATCAGCGTTTTAGAGCTCCAAAGCTCCCCAAATGGGTGTTTCAAACCCCCAAAGCTCACCAAATGGCTTTTTGAAAGCCCCAAACCCCCCAAATGGCTTTTTCAAAGCCCCAAAGCTCCCGAAATGGCTGTTTCGAAGACCCAAATCTCCCAAAATGGCTGTTTCGAAACCACAAAGCTCCCCAAATGGCTGTTTCAAAGCCATAAAACTCCCCAAATGGCTGTTTCGAAGCCCCAAAGCTCCCCAAATGGCTGTTTCGCAGCCCCAAAGCTCACCAAATGGCTGTTTCGAAGCCCCAAAGCTCCCCAAATCAGCGTTTCAAAGCCCCGAAGCTCCCCAAATGGCTGTTTCAAAGCCCCAAATCTCCACAAACGGCTGTTTCAAAGCCCCAAAGCTCCCCAAATGGCTGTTTCGAATCCCCAAATCTCCCGAAATGGCTGTTTCGAAGCCCCAAAGCTCCCCAAATGGCGGAATGAAAGTTGCGAAGCTCCCCAAATCAGCGTTTCAAAGCCCCGAAGCTCCCTAAATGGCTGTTTCAAAGCCCCAAAGCTCCCCAAATGGCTGTTTCGAAGACCCAAATCTCCCAAAATGGCTGTTTCGAAGCCCCAAAACTCCCCAAATGGCTGTTTCGAAGCCCCGAAGCTCCCCCAATCAGCGTTTTAGAGCTCCAAAGCTCCCCAAATGGCTGTTTCAAAGCCCCAAAGCTCACCAAATGTCTTTTTGAAAGCCCCAAACCTCCCGAAATGGCTGTTTCAAAGCCGCAAAGCTCCCCAAATGGCTGTTTCGAAGCCCCAAAGCTCCCCAAATGGCTGTTTCAAAGCCCCAAAGCTTTCCCAAATGGCTGTTTCGCAGCCCCGAAGCTCACCAAAGGTCTGTTTCAAAGCCCCAAAGCTCCCCAAATCAGCCTTTTAGAGCCCCGAAGCTCCCCAAATGGCTGTTTCGAAGCCCCAAAGCTCCCCAAATCAGCGTTTCAAAGCCCCAAAGCTCTACAGATGGCTGTTTCCAAGCCCCAAACCTCCCGAAATGGCTGTTTCAAAGCCCCAAAGCTCCCCAAATCAGCGTTTCAAAGCCCCGAAGCTCCCCAAATGAGCTTTTCAAAGCCCCGAAGCTCCCCAAATGGCTGATTCGAAGCCCCAAAGCTCGCGATATGGCTCTTTCGCAGCCCTGAAGCTCCCCAAATGGCTGTTTCAAAGCCCCAAATCTCCACAAACGGCTGTTTCAAAGCCCCAAAGCTCCCCAAATGGCTGTTTCGAATCCCCAAATCTCCCGAAATGGCTGTTTCAAAGCCCCAAAGCTCCCCAAATGGCTGTTTCAAAGCCCCAAAGCTCCCCAAATGGCGGAATCAAAGTCGCGAAGTTCCCCAAATCAGCGTTTCAAAGCCCCGAAGCTCCCCAAATGAGCTTTTCAAAGCCCCGAAGCTCCCCAAATGGCTGTTTCGAAGCCCCAAAGCTCGCGATATGGCTGTTTCGCAGCCCTGAAGCTCCCCAAATGGCTGTTTCAAAGCCCCAAATCTCCACAAACGGCTGATTCAAAGCCCCAAAGCTCCCCAAATGGCTGTTTCGAATCCCCAAATCTCCCCAAATGGCTGTTTCGAAGCCCCGAAGCTCCCCCAATCAGCGTTTTAGAGCTCCAAAGTTCCCCAAATGGCTGATTCAAAGCCACAGAGCTCACCAAATGGCTGTTTCGAAGCCCCAAAGCTCCCCAAATGGCTGTTTCAAATCCCAAAACTCCCGGATTGGCTGTTTCGAAGCCCCAAATCTCCCCAAATGGCTGTTTCCAAGCCCCAAAGCTCCCCAAATGTCTGTTTCGAAGCCCCAATGCTCCCCAAATCAGCATTTTAGAGCCCCCAAATTCACCAAAAGGCTTTTTCGAAGGCCCGAAGCTACCCAAATGGCTGTTTCAAAGCCCCGAAACTCCCCAAATCAGCATTTTAGAGCCCTGAAGCTCCCCAAATGGCTGTTTACAAGACCCGAAGGTCCCCAAATGGCTGTTTCGAAGCCCCAAAGCTCCCCAAATGGCTGTTTCGCAGCCCCAAAGCTCCCCAAATGGCTGTTTCGAAGCCCCAAAGCTCCCCAAATGGCTGTTTCAAAGCACCAAAGCTCCACCAATCAGCGTTTTAGAGCTCCAAAGCTCCCCAAATGGCTGTTTCGAAGCCCAAAAGCTCACCAAATGGCTGTTTCGAAGCCCCAAAGCTCACGATATGGCTGTTTTGAAGACCCAAATCTCCCCAAATGGCTGTTTCGAAGCCACAAAACTCCCCAAACGGCTGTTTCGAAGCCCCAAAGCTCTCCCAATCAGCGTTTTAGAGCTCCAAAGCTCCCCAAATGGCTGTTTCAAACCCCCAAAGCTCACCAAATGGCTTTTTGAAAGCCCCAAACCCCCCAAATGGCTTTTTCAAAGCCCCAAAGCTCCCGAAATGGCTGTTTCGAAGACCCAAATCTCCCAAAATGGCTGTTTCGAAACCACAAAGCTCCCCAAATGGCTGTTTCGAAGCCATAAAACTCCCCAAATGGCTGTTTCGAAGCCCCAAAACTCCCCAAATGGCTGTTTCAAAGCCCCAAAGATCCCCAAATGGCTGTTTCGCAGCCCCAAAGCTCACCAAATGGCTGTTTCGAAGCCCCAAAGCTCCCCAAATCAGCGTTTCAAAGCCCCGAAGCTCCCCAAATGGCTGTTTAGAAGACCCGAAGCTCCCCAAATGGCTGTTTCGAAGCCCCAAAGTTCCCCAAAACAGCGTTTTAGAGCACTGAAGCTCCCCAAATGGCTGTTTCGAAGCCACAAAACTCCCAAAATGGCTGTTTCGAAGCCCCAAAGCTCCCCAAATCAGCGTTTCAAAGCCCCAAACCTCCCCAAATGGCTGTTTCGCAGCCCCGAAGCTCACCAAATGTCTGTTTCAAAGCCCCAAAGCTCCCCAAATCAGCCTTTTAGAGCCCCGTAGCTCCCCAAATGGCTGTTTCCAAGCCCCAAACCTCCCGAAATGGCTGTTTCAAAGCCCCAAATCTCCACAAACGCCTGTTTCAAAGCCCCAAAGCTCCCCAAATGGCTGTTTCGAATCCCCAAATCTCCCGAAATGGCTGTTTCAAAGCCCCAAAGCTCCCCAAATGGCTGTTTCGAAGCCCCAAAGCTCCCCAAATGGCGGAATCAAAGTCGCGAAGCTCCCCAAATCAGCGTTTCAAAGCCCCGAAGCTCCCCAAATGGCTGTTTCAAAGCCCCAAAGCTCCCCAAATGGCTGTTTCGAAGACCCAAATCTCCCAAAATGGCTGTTTCGAAGCCCCAAAACTCCCCAAATGGCTCTTTCGAAGCCCCGAAGCTCCTGAGATGGCTGTTTCGAAGACCCAAATCTCCCAAAATGGCTGTTTCAAAGCCCCAAAGCTCCCCAAATGGCTGTTTCGAAGCCCCGAAGCTCCACCAATCAGCGTTTTAGAGCTCCAAAGCTCCCCAAATGGCTGTTTCAAAGCCCCAAAGCTCACCAAATGTCTTTTTGAAAGCCCCAAACTCCCCAAATGGCTTTTTCAAAGCCCCAAAGCTCCTGAAATGGCTGTTTCGAAGACCCAAATCTCCCAAAATGGCTGTTTCGAAGCCACAAAACTCCCCAAATGGCTCTTTCGAAGCCCCGAAGCTCCTGAGATGGCTGTTTCGAAGCCCCAAATCTCCCGAAATGGCTGTTTCAAAGCCCCAAAGCTCCCCAAATGGCTGTTTCAAAGCCCCAAAGCTCCCCGAATGGCGGAATCAAAGTCGCGAAGTTCCCCAAATCAGCGTTTCAAAGCCCCGAAGCCCCCCAAATGGCTTTTTTCAAAGCCCCATATCTCCACAAACGGCTGTTTCAAAGCCCCAAAGCTCCCCAAATGGCTTTTTCAAAGCCCCAAATCTCCTGAAATGGCTGTTTCGAAGCCCCAAAGCTCCCCAAATGGCGGAATGAAAGTTGCGAAGCTCCCCAAATCAGCGTTTCAAAGCCCCGAAGCTCCCCAAATGGCTGTTTCAAAGCCCCAAAGCTCCCCAAATGGCTGTTTCGAAGACCCAAATCTCCCAAAATGGCTGTTTCGAAGCCCCAAAACTCCCCAAATGGCTGTTTCGAAGCCCCGAAGCTCCCCCAATCAGCGTTTTAGAGCTCCAAATCTCCCCAAATGGCTGTTTCAAAGCCCCAAAGCTCACCAAATGTCTTTTTGAAAGCCCCAAACCTCCCGAAATGGCTGTTTCAAAGCCGCAAAGCTCCCCAAATGGCTGTTTCGAAGCCCCAAAGCTCCCCAAATGGCTGTTTCAAAGCCCCAAAGCTTTCCCAAATGGCTGTTTCAATGCCCCGAAGCTCACCAAATGTCTGTTTCAAAGCCCCAAAGCTCCCCAAATCAGCCTTTTAGAGCTGCAAAGCTCCCCAAATGGCTGTTTCGAAGCCCCAAAGCTCCCCAAATCAGCGTTTCAAAGCCCCAAAGCTCTACAGATGGCTGTTTCCAAGCCCCAAACCTCCCGAAAGGGCTGTTTCAAAGCCCCAAAGCTCCCCAAATCAGCGTTTCAAAGCCCCGAAGCTCCCCAAATGAGCTTTTCAAAGCCCCGAAGCTCCCCAAATGGCTGATTCGAAGCCCCAAAGCTCGCGATATGGCTCTTTCGCAGCCCTGAAGCTCCCCAAATGGCTGTTTCAAAGCCCCAAATCTCCACAAACGGCTGTTTCAAAGCCCCAAAGCTCCCCAAATGGCTGTTTCGAATCCCCAAATCTCCCGAAATGGCTGTTTCAAAGCCCCAAAGCTCCCCAAATGGCTGTTTCAAAGCCCCAAAGCTCCCCAAATGTCGGAATCAAAGTCGCGAAGTTCCCCAAATCAGCGTTTCAAAGCCCCGAAGTTCCCCAAATGAGCTTTTCAAAGCCCCGAAGCTCCCCAAATGGCTGTTTCGAAGCCCCAAAGCTCGCGATATGGCTGTTTCGCAGCCCTGAAGCTCCCCAAATGGCTGTTTCAAAGCCCCAAATCTCCACAAACGGCTGATTCAAAGCCCCAAAGCTCCCCAAATGGCTGTTTCGAATCCCCAAATCTCCCCAAATGGCTGTTTCGAAGCCCCGAAGCTCCCCCAATCAGCGTTTTAGAGCTCCAAAGCTCCCCAAATGGCTGTTTCAAAGCCCCAAAGCTCACCAAATGGCTTTTTGAAAGCCCGAAACCCCCCAAATGGCTTTTTCAAAGCCCCAAAGCTCCCCAAATGTCTGTTTCGAAGCCCCAATGCTCTCCCAATCAGCGTTTTAGAGCTCCAAAGCTCCCCAAATGGCTGTTTCAAAGCCCCAAAGCTCACCAAATGGCTTTTTGAAAGCCCGAAACCCCCCAAATGGCTTTTTCAAAGCCCCAAAGCTCCCGAAATGGCTGTTTCGAAGAACCAAATCTCCCAAAATGGCTGTTTCGAAGCCATAAAACTCCCCAAATGGCTGTTTCGAAGCCCCAAAGCTCCCCAAATGGCTGTTTCAAAGCCCCAAAGCTCCCCAAATGGCTGTTTCGCAGCCCCAAAGCTCACCAAATGGCTGTTTCGAAGCCCCAAAGCTCCCCAAATCAGCGTTTCAAAGCCCCGAAGCTCCCCAAATGGCTGTTTCGAAGCCCCAAAGCTCCCCGAATGGCGGAATCAAAGTCGCGAAGTTCCCCAAATCAGCGTTTCAAAGCCCTGAAGCTCCCCAAATGGCTGTTTCAAAGCCCCAAATCTCCACAAACGGCTGTTTCAAAGCCCCAAAGCTCCCCAAATGGCTGTTTCGAAGCCCCAAATCTCCCGAAATGGCTGTTTCGAAGCCCCAAAGCTCCCCAAATGGCGGAATGAAAGTTGCGAAGCTCCCCAAATCAGCGTTTCAAAGCCCCGAAGCTCCCCAAATGGCTGTTTCAAAGCCCCAAAGCTCCCCAAATGGCTGTTTCGCAGCCCCAAAGCTCACCAAATGGCTGTTTCGAAGCCCCAAAGCTCCCCAAATCAGCGTTTCAAAGCCCCGAAGCTCCCCAAATGGCTGTTTAGAAGACCCGAAGCTCCCCAAATGGCTGTTTCGAAGCCCCAAAGTTCCCCAAAACAGCGTTTTAGAGCACTGAAGCTCCCAAAATGGCTGTTTCGAAGCCGCAAAGCTCCCCAAATGGCTGTTTCGAAGCCCCAAAGCTCCCCAAATGGCTGTTTCAAAGCCCCAAAGCTTTCCCAAATGGCTGTTTCGCAGCCCCGAAGCTCACCAAATGTCTGTTTCAAAGCCCCAAAGCTCCCCAAATCAGCCTTTTAGAGCCCCGTAGCTCCCCAAATGGCTGTTTCCAAGCCCCAAACCTCCCGAAATGGCTGTTTCAAAGCCCCAAAGCTCCCCAAATGGCTGTTTCGAAGCCCCAAAGCTCCCCAAATGGCGGAATCAAAGTCGCGAAGTTCCCCAAATCAGCATTTCAAAGCCCCGAAGCTCCCCAAATGGCTGTTTCAAAGCCCCAAAGCTCGCAATATGGCTCTTTCGCAGCCCTGAAGCTCCCGAAATGGCTGTTTCAAAGCCCCAAATCTCCACAAACGGCTGTTTCAAAGCCCCAAAGCTCCCCAAATGGCTGTTTCGAATGCCCAAATCTCCCGAAATGGCTGTTTCAAAGCCCCAAAGCTCCCCAAATGGCTGTTTCGAAGCCCCAAAGCTCCCCAAATGGCGGAATCAAAGTCGCGAAGCTCCCCAAATCAGCGTTTCAAAGCCCCGAAGCTCCCGAAATGGCTGTTTCAAAGCCCCAAAGCTCCTGAAATGGCTGTTTCGAAGACCCAAATCTCCCAAAATGGCTGTTTCGAAGCCCCAAAACTCCCCAAATGGCTCTTTCGAAGCCCCGAAGCTCCTGAGATGGCTGTTTCGAAGACCCAAATCTCCCAAAATGGCTGTTTCAAAGCCCCAAAGCTCCCCAAATGGCTGTTTCGAAGCCCCGAAGCTCCCCCAATCAGCGTTTTAGAGCTCCAAAGCTCCCCAAATGGCTGTTTCAAAGCCCCAAAGCTCACCAAATGGCTTTTTGAAAGCCCCAAACTCCCCAAATGGCTTTTTCAAAGCCCCAAAGCTCCCCAAATGGCTGTTTCGAAGACCCAAATCTCCCAAAATGGCTGTTTCGAAGCCACAAAACTCCCCAAATGGCTGTTTCGAAGCCCCAAAGCTCCCCAAATGGCTGTTTCAAAGCCCCAAAGCTTTCGCAAATGGCTGTTTCGCAGCCCCGAAGCTCACCAAATGTCTGTTTCGAAGCCCCAAAGCTCCCCAAATCAGCCTTTTAGAGCCCCGAAGCTCCCCAAATGGCTGTTTCGAAGCCCCAAAGCTCCCCAAATCAGCGTTTCAAAGCCCCAAAGCTCTACAGATGGCTGTTTCCAAGCCCCAAACCTCCCAAAATGGCTGTTTCAAAGCCCCAAAGCTCCCCAAATGGCTGTTTCGAAGCCCCAAAGCTCCCCGAATGGCGGAATCAAAGTCGCGAAGTTCCCCAAATCAGCGTTTCAAAGCCCCGAAGCTCCCCAAATGGCTGTTTCAAA
This sequence comes from Harpia harpyja, assembly GCF_026419915.1. Classification (NCBI taxonomy): domain Eukaryota; kingdom Metazoa; phylum Chordata; class Aves; order Accipitriformes; family Accipitridae; genus Harpia; species Harpia harpyja. Next base: position 442,924 of record NW_026293422.1, read on the forward strand.
GCCCCAAATCTCCACAAACGGCTGTTTCAAAGCCCCAAAGCTCCCCAAATGGCTGTTTCGAATCCCCAAATCTCCCGAAATGGCTCTTTCGAAGCCCCAAAGCTCCCCAAATGGCGGAATGAAAGTTGCGAAGCTCCCCAAATCAGCGTTTCAAAGCCCCGAAGCTCCCCAAATGGCTGTTTCAAAGCCCCAAAGCTCCCCAAATGGCTGTTTCGAAGACCCAAATCTCCCAAAATGGCTGTTTCGAAGCCCCAAAACTCCCCAAATGGCTGTTTCGAAGCCCCAAAGCTCACCAAATGTCTTTTTGAAAGCCCCAAACCTCCCGAAATGGCTGTTTCAAAGCCGCAAAGCTCCCCAAATGGCTGTTTCGAAGCCCCAAAGCTCCCCAAATGGCTGTTTCAAAGCCCCAAAGCTTTCCCAAATGGCTGTTTCGCAGCCCCGAAGCTCACCAAATGTCTGTTTCAAAGCCCCAAAGCTCCCCAAATCAGCCTTTTAGAGCTGCAAAGCTCCCCAAATGGCTGTTTCGAAGCCCCAAAGCTCCCCAAATCAGCGTTTCAAAGCCCCAAAGCTCTACAGATGGCTGTTTCCAAGCCCCAAACCTCCCGAAATGGCTGTTTCAAAGCCCCAAAGCTCCCCAAATCAGCGTTTCAAAGCCCCGAAGCTCCCCAAATGAGCTTTTCAAAGCCCCGAAGCTCCCCAAATGGCTGATTCGAAGCCCCAAAGCTCGCGATATGGCTCTTTCGCAGCCCTGAAGCTCCCCAAATGGCTGTTTCAAAGCCCCGAAGCTCCCCAAATGGCTGTTTAGAAGACCCGAAGCTCCCCAAATGGCTGTTTCGAATCCCCAAATCTCCCGAAATGGCTGTTTCAAAGCCCCAAAGCTCCCCAAATGGCTGTTTCAAAGCCCCAAAGCTCCCCAAATGGCGGAATCAAAGTCGCGAAGTTCCCCAAATCAGCGTTTCAAAGCCCCGAAGCTCCCCAAATGAGCTTTTCAAAGCCCCGAAGCTCCCCAAATGGCTGTTTCGAAGCCCCAAAGCTCGCGATATGGCTGTTTCGCAGCCCTGAAGCTCCCCAAATGGCTGTTTCAAAGCCCCAAATCTCCCCAAATGGCTGTTTCGAATCCCCAAATCTCCCCAAATGGCTGTTTCGAAGCCCCGAAGCTCCCCCAATCAGCGTTTTAGAGCTCCAAAGCTCCCCAAATGGCTGTTTCAAAGCCCCAAAGCTCACCAAATGGCTTTTTGAAAGCCCCAAACTCCCCAAATGGCTGTTTCAAATCCCAAAACTCCCGGATTGGCTGTTTCGAAGCCCCAAATCTCCCCAAATGGCTGTTTCCAAGCCCCAAAGCTCCCCAAATGTCTGTTTCGAAGCCCCAATGCTCCCCAAATCAGAATTTTAGAGCCCCCAAATTCACCAAAAGGCTTTTTCGAAGGCCCGAAGCTCCCCAAATGGCTGTTTCGAAGCCCCGAAACTCCCCAAATCAGCGTTTTAGAGCCCTTAAGCTCCCCAAATGGCTGTTTACAAGACCCGAAGGTCCCCAAATGGCTGTTTCGAAGCCCCAAAGCTCCCCAAATCAGCGTTTCAAAGCCCCAAAGCTCCCCAAATGGCTGTTTCGAAGCCCCAAAGCTCCCCAAATGGCTGTTTCAAAGCACCAAAGCTCCACCAATCAGCGTTTTAGAGCTCCAAAGCTCCCCAAATGGCTGTTTCGAAGCCCCAAAGCTCCCCAAATGGCTGTTTCGAAGCCCCAAAGCTCACGATATGGCTGTTTTGAAGACCCAAATCTCCCCAAATGGCTGTTTCGAAGCCACAAAACTCCCCAAACGGCTGTTTCGAAGCCCCAAAGCTCTCCCAATCAGCGTTTTAGAGCTCCAAAGCTCCCCAAATGGGTGTTTCAAACCCCCAAAGCTCACCAAATGGCTTTTTGAAAGCCCCAAACCCCCCAAATGGCTTTTTCAAAGCCCCAAAGCTCCCCAAATGGCTGTTTCGAAGACCCAAATCTCCCAAAATGGCTGTTTCGAAGCCATAAAACTCCCCAAATGGATGTTTCGAAGCCCCAAAGCTCCCCAAATGGCTGTTTCAAAGCCCCAAAGCTCCCCAAATGGCTGTTTCGCAGCCCCAAAGCTCACCAAATGGCTGTTTCGAAGCCCCAAAGCTCCCCAAATCAGCGTTTCAAAGCCCCAAAGCTCACCAAATGTCTGTTTCAAAGCACCAAAGCTCCCCAAATGGCTGTTTCGAAGACGGAAATCTCCCAAAATGGCTGTTTCGAAGCCCCAAAACTCCCCAAATGGCTGTTTCGAAGCCCCGAAGCTCCCCCAATCAGCGTTTTAGAGCTCCAAAGCTCCCCAAATGGCTGTTTCAAAGCCCCAAAGCTCACCAAATGGCTTTTTGAAAGCCCCAAACTCCCCAAATGGCTTTTTCAAAGCCCCAAAGCTCCCCAAATGGCTGTTTCGAAGACCCAAATCTCCCAAAATGGCTGTTTCGAAGCCACAAAACTCCCCAAATGGCTGTTTCGAAGCCCCAAAGCTCCCCAAATGGCTGTTTCAAAGCCCCAAAGCTTTCCCAAATGGCTGTTTCGCAGCCCCGAAGCTCACCAAATGTCTGTTTCGAAGCCCCAAAGCTCCCCAAATCAGGGTTTCAAAGCCCCAAAGCTCTACAGATGGCTGTTTCCAAGCCCCAAACCTCCCGAAATGGCTGTTTCAAAGCCCCAAAGCTCCCCAAATGGCTGTTTCGAAGCCCCAAAGCTCCCCGAATGGCGGAATCAAAGTCGCGAACTTCCCCAAATCAGCGTTTCAAAGCCCCGAAGCTCCCCAAATGGCTGTTTCAAAGCCCCAAATCTCCACAAACGGCTGTTTCAAAGCCCCAAAGCTCCCCAAATGGCTGTTTCGAATCCCCAAATCTCCCGAAATGGCTGTTTCGAAGCCCCAAAACTCCCCAAATGGCGGAATGAAAGTTGCGAAGCTCCCCAAATCAGCGTTTCAAAGCCCCGAAGCTCCCAAATGGCTGTTTCGAAGCCCCAAAGCTCCCCAAATGGCTGTTTCGAAGACCCAAATCTCCCAAAATGGCTGTTTCGAAGCCCCAAAACTCCCCAAATGGCTGTTTCGAAGCCCCGAAGCTCCCCCAATCAGCGTTTTAGAGCTCCAAAGCTCCCCAAATGGCTGTTTCAAAGCCCCAAAGCTCACCAAATGTCTTTTTGAAAGCCCCAAACCTCCCGAAATGGCTGTTTCAAAGCCGCAAAGCTCCCCAAATGGCTGTTTCGAAGCCCCAAAGCTCCCCAAATGGCTGTTTCAAAGCCCCAAAGCTTTCCCAAATGGCTGTTTCGCAGCCCCGAAGCTCACCAAATGGCTGTTTCGAAGCCCCAAAGCTCCCCAAATCAGCCTTTTAGAGCTGCAAAGCTCCCCAAATGGCTGTTTCGAAGCCCCAAAGCTCCCCAAATCAGCGTTTCAAAGCCCCAAAGCTCTACAGATGGCTGTTTCCAAGCCCCAAACCTCCCGAAATGGCTGTTTCAAAGCCCCAAAGCTCCCCAAATCAGCGTTTCAAAGCCCCGAAGCTCCCCAAATGAGCTTTTCAAAGCCCCGAAGCTCCCCAAATGGCTGATTCGAAGCCCCAAAGCTCGCGATATGGCTCTTTCGCAGCCCTGAAGCTCCCCAAATGGCTGTTTCAAAGCCCCAAAGCTCCCCAAATGGCGGAATGAAAGTTGCGAAGCTCCCCAAATCAGCGTTTCAAAGCCCCGAAGCTCACCAAATGTCTGTTTCAAAGCCCCAAAGCTCCCCAAATGGCTGTTTCGAAGACCCAAATCTCCCAAAATGGCTGTTTCGAAGCCCCAAAACTCCCCAAATGGCTGTTTCGAAGCCCCGAAGCTCCCCCAATCAGCGTTTTAGAGCTCCAAAGCTCCCCAAATGGCTGTTTCAAAGCCCCAAAGCTCACCAAATGGCTTTTTGAAAGCCCCAAACTCCCCAAATGGCTTTTTCAAAGCCCCAAAGCTCCCCAAATGGCTGTTTCGAAGACCCAAATCTCCCAAAATGGCTGTTTCGAAGCCACAAAGCTCCCCAAATGGCTGTTTCGAAGCCCCAAAGCTCCCCAAATGGCTGTTTCAAAGCCCCAAAGCTTTCCCAAATGGCTGTTTCGCAGCCCCGAAGCTCACCAAATGTCTGTTTCGAAGCCCCAAAGCTCCCCAAATCAGCGTTTCAAAGCCCCAAAGCTCTACAGATGGCTGTTTCCAAGCCCCAAACCTCCCGAAATGGCTGTTTCAAAGCCCCAAAGCTCCCCAAATGGCTGTTTCGAAGCCCCAAAGCTCCCCAAATGGCGGAATCAAAGTCGCGAACTTCCCCAAATCAGCGTTTCAAAGCCCCGAAGCTCCCCAAATGGCTGTTTCAAAGCCCCAAAGCTCCCCAAATGGCTGTTTCGAAGACCCAAATCTCCCAAAATGGCTGTTTCGAAGCCCCAAAACTCCCCAAATGGCTGTTTCAAAGCCCCAAAGCTCCCCCAATCAGCGTTTTAGAGCTCCAAAGCTCCCCAAATGGCTGTTTCAAAGCCCCAAAGCTCCCGAAATGGCTTTTTGAAAGCCCCAAACCTCCCGAAATGGCTGTTTCAAAGCCGCAAAGCTCCCCAAATGGCTGTTTCGAAGCCCCAAAGCTCCCCAAATGGCTGTTTCAAAGCCCCAAAGCTTTCCCAAATGGCTGTTTCGCAGCCCCGAAGCTCACCAAATGTCTGTTTCAAAGCCCCAAAGCTCCCCAAATCAGCCTTTTAGAGCTGCAAAGCTCCCCAAATGGCTGTTTCGAAGCCCCAAAGCTCCCCAAATCAGCGTTTCAAAGCCCCAAAGCTCTACAGATGGCTGTTTCCAAGCCCCAAACCTCCCGAAATGGCTGTTTCAAAGCCCCAAAGCTCCCCAAATCAGCGTTTCAAAGCCCCGAAGCTCCCCAAATGAGCTTTTCAAAGCCCCGAAGCTCCCCAAATGGCTGATTTGAAGCCCCAAAGCTCGCGATATGGTTCTTTCGCAGCCCTGAAGCTCCCCAAATGGCTGTTTCAAAGCCCCAAATCTCCACAAACGGCTGTTTCAAAGCCCCAAAGCTCCCCAAATGGCTGTTTCGAATCCCCAAATCTCCCGAAATGGCTGTTTCAAAGCCCCAAAGCTCCCCAAATGGCTGTTTCAAAGCCCCAAAGCTCCCCAAATGGCGGAATCAAAGTCGCGAAGTTCCCCAAATCAGCGTTTCAAAGCCCCGAAGCTCCCCAAATGAGCTTTTCAAAGCCCCGAAGCTCCCCAAATGGCTGTTTCGAAGCCCCAAAGCTCGCGATATGGCTGTTTCGCAGCCCTGAAGCTCCCCAAATGGCTGTTTCAAAGCCCCAAATCTCACCAAATGGCTGTTTCGAATCCCCAAATCTCCCCAAATGGCTGTTTCGAAGCCCCGAAGCTCCCCCAATCAGCGTTTAAGAGCTCCAAAGTTCCCCAAATGGCTGTTTCAAAGCCACAGACCTCACCAAATGGCTGTTTCGAAGCCCCAAAGCTCCCCAAATGGCTGTTTCAAATCCCAAAACTCCCGGATTGGCTGTTTCGAAGACCCAAATCTCCCCAAATGGCTGTTTCCAAGCACCAAAGCTCCCCAAATGTCTGTTTCGAAGCCCCAATGCTCTCCCAATCAGCGTTTTAGAGCTCCAAAGCTCCCCAAATGGCTGTTTCAAACCCCCAAAGCTCACCAAATGGCTTTTTGAAAGCCCGAAACCCCCCAAATGGCTTTTTCAAAGCCCCAAAGCTCCCCAAATGTCTGTTTCGAAGCCCCAATGCTCTCCCAATCAGCGTTTTAGAGCTCCAAAGCTCCCCAAATGGCTGTTTCAAAGCCCCAAAGCTCACCAAATGGCTTTTTGAAAGCCCGAAACCCCCCAAATGGCTTTTTCAAAGCCCCAAAGCTCCCGAAATGGCTGTTTCGAAGAACCAAATCTCCCAAAATGGCTGTTTCGAAGCCATAAAACTCCCCAAATGGCTGTTTCGAAGCCAGAAAACTCCCCAAATGGCTGTTTCAAAGCCCCAAAGCTCCCCAAATGGCTGTTTCGCAGCCCCAAAGCTCACCAAATGGCTGTTTCGAAGCCCCAAATCTCCCCAAATCAGCGTTTCAAAGCCCCGAAGCTCCCCAAATGGCTGTTTCAAAGCCCCAAATCTCCACAAACGGCTGTTTCAAAGCCCCAAAGCTCCCCAAATGGCTGTTTCGAATCCCCAAATCTCCCGAAATGGCTGTTTCGAAGCCCCAAAGCTCCCCAAATGGCGGAATGAAAGTTGCGAAGCTCCCCAAATCAGCGTTTCAAAGCCCCGAAGCTCCCCAAATGGCTGTTTCAAAGCCCCAAAGCTCCCCAAATGGCTGTTTCGCAGCCCCAAAGCTCACCAAATGGCTGTTTCGAAGCCCCAAAGCTCCCCAAATCAGCGTTTCAAAGCCCCGAAGCTCCCCAAATGGCTGTTTAGAAGACCCGAAGCTCCCCAAATGGCTGTTTCGAAGCCCCAAAGTTCCCCAAAACAGCGTTTTAGAGCACTGAAGCTCCCAAAATGGCTGTTTCGAAGCCGCAAAGCTCCCCAAATGGCTGTTTCAAAGCCGCAAAGCTTTCCCAAATGGCTGTTTCGCAGCCCCGAAGCTCACCAAATGTCTGTTTCAAAGCCCCAAAGCTCCCCAAATCAGCCTTTTAGAGCCCTGTAGCTCCCCAAATGGCTGTTTCCAAGCCCCAAACCTCCCGAAATGGCTGTTTCAAAGCCCCAAAGCTCCCCAAATGGCTGTTTCGAAGCCCCAAAGCTCCCGAAATGGCGGAATCAAAGTCGCGAAGTTCCCCAAATCAGCGTTTCAAAGCCCCGAAGCTCCCCCAATCAGCGTTTTAGAGCTCCAAAGCTCCCCAAATGGCTGTTTCAAAGCCCCAAAGCTCACCAAATGTCTTTTTGAAAGCCCCAAACCTCCCGAAATGGCTGTTTCAAAGCCGCAAAGCTCCCCAAATGGCTGTTTCGAAGCCCCAAAGCTCCCCAAATGGCTGTTTCAAAGCCCCAAAGCTTTCCCAAATGGCTGTTTCGCAGCCCCGAAGCTCACCAAATGTCTCTTTCAAAGCCCCAAAGCTCCCCAAATCAGCCTTTTAGAGCTGCAAAGCTCCCCAAATGGCTGTTTCGAAGCCCCAAAGCTCCCCAAATCAGCGTTTCAAAGCCCCAAAGCTCTACAGATGGCTGTTTCCAAGCCCCAAACCTCCCGAAATGGCTGTTTCAAAGCCCCAAAGCTCCCCAAATCAGCGTTTCAAAGCCCCGAAGCTCCCCAAATGAGCTTTTCAAAGCCCCGAAGCTCCCCAAATGGCTGATTCGAAGCCCCAAAGCTCGCGATATGGCTCTTTCGCAGCCCTGAAGCTCCCCAAATGGCTGTTTCAAAGCCCCAAATCTCCACAAACGGCTCTTTCAAAGCCCCAAAGCTCCCCAAATGGCTGTTTCGAATCCCCAAATCTCCCGAAATGGCTGTTTCAAAGCCCCAAAGCTCCCCAAATGGCTGTTTCAAAGCCCCAAAGCTCCCCAAATGGCGGAATCAAAGTCGCGAAGTTCCCCAAATCAGCGTTTCAAAGCCCCGAAGCTCCCCAAATGAGCTTTTCAAAGCCCCGAAGCTCCCCAAATGGCTGTTTCGAAGCCCCAAAGCTCGCGATATGGCTGTTTCGCAGCCCTGAAGCTCCCCAAATGGCTGTTTCAAAGCCCCAAATCTCCACAAACGGCTGATTCAAAGCCCCAAAGCTCCCCAAATGGCTGTTTCGAATCCCCAAATCTCCCCAAATGGCTGTTTCGAAGCCCCAAAGCTCCCCCAATCAGCGTTTTAGAGCTCCAAAGTTCCCCAAATGGCTGTTTCAAAGCCACAGACCTCACCAAATGGCTGTTTCAAAGCCCCAAAGCTCCCCAAATCAGCGTTTCAAAGCCCCGAAGCTCCCCAAATGAGCTTTTCAAAGCCCCGAAGCTCCCCAAATGGCTGATTCGAAGCCCCAAAGCTCGCGATATGGCTCTTTCGCAGCCCTGAAGCTCCCCAAATGGCTGTTTCAAAGCCCCAAATCTCCACAAACGGCTCTTTCAAAGCCCCAAAGCTCCCCAAATGGCTGTTTCGAATCCCCAAATCTCCCGAAATGGCTGTTTCAAAGCCCCAAAGCTCCCCAAATGGCTGTTTCAAAGCCCCAAAGCTCCCCAAATGGCGGAATCAAAGTCGCGAAGTTCCCCAAATCAGCGTTTCAAAGCCCCGAAGCTCCCCAAATGAGCTTTTCAAAGCCCCGAAGCTCCCCAAATGGCTGTTTCGAAGCCCCAAAGCTCGCGATATGGCTGTTTCGCAGCCCTGAAGCTCCCCAAATGGCTGTTTCAAAGCCCCAAATCTCACCAAATGGCTGTTTCGAATCCCCAAATCTCCCCAAATGGCTGTTTCGAAGCCCCGAAGCTCCCCCAATCAGCGTTTAAGAGCTCCAAAGTTCCCCAAATGGCTGTTTCAAAGCCACAGACCTCACCAAATGGCTGTTTCGAAGCCCCAAAGCTCCCCAAATGGCTGTTTCAAATCCCAAAACTCCCGGATTGGCTGTTTCGAAGACCCAAATCTCCCCAAATGGCTGTTTCCAAGCACCAAAGCTCCCCAAATGTCTGTTTCGAAGCCCCAATGCTCTCCCAATCAGCGTTTTAGAGCTCCAAAGCTCCCCAAATGGCTGTTTCAAACCCCCAAAGCTCACCAAATGGCTTTTTGAAAGCCCGAAACCCCCCAAATGGCTTTTTCAAAGCCCCAAAGCTCCCCAAATGTCTGTTTCGAAGCCCCAATGCTCTCCCAATCAGCGTTTTAGAGCTCCAAAGCTCCCCAAATGGCTGTTTCAAAGCCCCAAAGCTCACCAAATGGCTTTTTGAAAGCCCGAAACCCCCCAAATGGCTTTTTCAAAGCCCCAAAGCTCCCGAAATGGCTGTTTCGAAGAACCAAATCTCCCAAAATGGCTGTTTCGAAGCCATAAAACTCCCCAAATGGCTGTTTCGAAGCCACAAAACTCCCCAAATGGCTGTTTCAAAGCCCCAAAGCTCCCCAAATGGCTGTTTCGCAGCCCCAAAGCTCACCAAATGGCTGTTTCGAAGCCCCAAATCTCCCCAAATCAGCGTTTCAAAGCCCCGAAGCTCCCCAAATGGCTGTTTCAAAGCCCCAAATCTCCACAAACGGCTGTTTCAAAGCCCCAAAGCTCCCCAAATGGCTGTTTCGAAGCCCCAAATCTCCCGAAATGGCTGTTTCGAAGCCCCAAAGCTCCCCAAATGGCGGAATGAAAGTTGCGAAGCTCCCCAAATCAGCGTTTCAAAGCCCCGAAGCTCCCCAAATGGCTGTTTCAAAGCCCCAAAGCTCCCCAAATGGCTGTTTCGCAGCCCCAAAGCTCACCAAATGGCTGTTTCGAAGCCCCAAAGCTCCCCAAATCAGCGTTTCAAAGCCCCGAAGCTCCCCAAATGGCTGTTTAGAAGACCCGAAGCTCCCCAAATGGCTGTTTCGAAGCCCCAAAGTTCCCCAAAACAGCGTTTTAGAGCACTGAAGCTCCCAAAATGGCTGTTTCGAAGCCGCAAAGCTCCCCAAATGGCTGTTTCAAAGCCGCAAAGCTTTCCCAAATGGCTGTTTCGCAGCCCCGAAGCTCACCAAATGTCTGTTTCAAAGCCCCAAAGCTCCCCAAATCAGCCTTTTAGAGCCCTGTAGCTCCCCAAATGGCTGTTTCCAAGCCCCAAACCTCCCGAAATGGCTGTTTCAAAGCCCCAAAGCTCCCCAAATGGCTGTTTCGAAGCCCCAAAGCTCCCGAAATGGCGGAATCAAAGTCGCGAAGTTCCCCAAATCAGCGTTTCAAAGCCCCGAAGCTCCCCCAATCAGCGTTTTAGAGCTCCAAAGCTCCCCAAATGGCTGTTTCAAAGCCCCAAAGCTCACCAAATGTCTTTTTGAAAGCCCCAAACCTCCCGAAATGGCTGTTTCAAAGCCGCAAAGCTCCCCAAATGGCTGTTTCGAAGCCCCAAAGCTCCCCAAATGGCTGTTTCAAAGCCCCAAAGCTTTCCCAAATGGCTGTTTCGCAGCCCCGAAGCTCACCAAATGTCTCTTTCAAAGCCCCAAAGCTCCCCAAATCAGCCTTTTAGAGCTGCAAAGCTCCCCAAATGGCTGTTTCGAAGCCCCAAAGCTCCCCAAATCAGCGTTTCAAAGCCCCAAAGCTCTACAGATGGCTGTTTCCAAGCCCCAAACCTCCCGAAATGGCTGTTTCAAAGCCCCAAAGCTCCCCAAATCAGCGTTTCAAAGCCCCGAAGCTCCCCAAATGAGCTTTTCAAAGCCCCGAAGCTCCCCAAATGGCTGATTCGAAGCCCCAAAGCTCGCGATATGGCTCTTTCGCAGCCCTGAAGCTCCCCAAATGGCTGTTTCAAAGCCCCAAATCTCCACAAACGGCTCTTTCAAAGCCCCAAAGCTCCCCAAATGGCTGTTTCGAATCCCCAAATCTCCCGAAATGGCTGTTTCAAAGCCCCAAAGCTCCCCAAATGGCTGTTTCAAAGCCCCAAAGCTCCCCAAATGGCGGAATCAAAGTCGCGAAGTTCCCCAAATCAGCGTTTCAAAGCCCCGAAGCTCCCCAAATGAGCTTTTCAAAGCCCCGAAGCTCCCCAAATGGCTGTTTCGAAGCCCCAAAGCTCGCGATATGGCTGTTTCGCAGCCCTGAAGCTCCCCAAATGGCTGTTTCAAAGCCCCAAATCTCCACAAACGGCTGATTCAAAGCCCCAAAGCTCCCCAAATGGCTGTTTCGAATCCCCAAATCTCCCCAAATGGCTGTTTCGAAGCCCCAAAGCTCCCCCAATCAGCGTTTTAGAGCTCCAAAGTTCCCCAAATGGCTGTTTCAAAGCCACAGACCTCACCAAATGGCTGTTTCAAAGCCCCAAAGCTCCCCAAATCAGCGTTTCAAAGCCCCGAAGCTCCCCAAATGAGCTTTTCAAAGCCCCGAAGCTCCCCAAATGGCTGATTCGAAGCCCCAAAGCTCGCGATATGGCTCTTTCGCAGCCCTGAAGCTCCCCAAATGGCTGTTTCAAAGCCCCAAATCTCCACAAACGGCTCTTTCAAAGCCCCAAAGCTCCCCAAATGGCTGTTTCGAATCCCCAAATCTCCCGAAATGGCTGTTTCAAAGCCCCAAAGCTCCCCAAATGGCTGTTTCAAAGCCCCAAAGCTCCCCAAATGGCGGAATCAAAGTCGCGAAGTTCCCCAAATCAGCGTTTCAAAGCCCCGAAGCTCCCCAAATGAGCTTTTCAAAGCCCCGAAGCTCCCCAAATGGCTGTTTCGAAGCCCCAAAGCTCGCGATATGGCTGTTTCGCAGCCCTGAAGCTCCCCAAATGGCTGTTTCAAAGCCCCAAATCTCACCAAATGGCTGTTTCGAATCCCCAAATCTCCCCAAATGGCTGTTTCGAAGCCCCGAAGCTCCCCCAATCAGCGTTTAAGAGCTCCAAAGTTCCCCAAATGGCTGTTTCAAAGCCACAGACCTCACCAAATGGCTGTTTCGAAGCCCCAAAGCTCCCCAAATGGCTGTTTCAAATCCCAAAACTCCCGGATTGGCTGTTTCGAAGACCCAAATCTCCCCAAATGGCTGTTTCCAAGCACCAAAGCTCCCCAAATGTCTGTTTCGAAGCCCCAATGCTCTCCCAATCAGCGTTTTAGAGCTCCAAAGCTCCCCAAATGGCTGTTTCAAACCCCCAAAGCTCACCAAATGGCTTTTTGAAAGCCCGAAACCCCCCAAATGGCTTTTTCAAAGCCCCAAAGCTCCCCAAATGTCTGTTTCGAAGCCCCAATGCTCTCCCAATCAGCGTTTTAGAGCTCCAAAGCTCCCCAAATGGCTGTTTCAAAGCCCCAAAGCTCACCAAATGGCTTTTTGAAAGCCCGAAACCCCCCAAATGGCTTTTTCAAAGCCCCAAAGGTCCCGAAATGGCTGTTTCGAAGAACCAAATCTCCCAAAATGGCTGTTTCGAAGCCATAAAACTCCCCAAATGGCTGTTTCGAAGCCACAAAACTCCCCAAATGGCTGTTTCAAAGCCCCAAAGCTCCCCAAATGGCTGTTTCGCAGCCCCAAAGCTCACCAAATGGCTGTTTCGAAGCCCCAAATCTCCCCAAATCAGCGTTTCAAAGCCCCGAAGCTCCCCAAATGGCTGTTTCAAAGCCCCAAATCTCCACAAACGGCTGTTTCAAAGCCCCAAAGCTCCCCAAATGGCTGTTTCGAATCCCCAAATCTCCCGAAATGGCTGTTTCGAAGCCCCAAAGCTCCCCAAATGGCGGAATGAAAGTTGCGAAGCTCCCCAAATCAGCGTTTCAAAGCCCCGAAGCTCCCCAAATGGCTGTTTCAAAGCCCCAAAGCTCCCCAAATGGCTGTTTCGCAGCCCCAAAGCTCACCAAATGGCTGTTTCGAAGCCCCAAAGCTCCCCAAATCAGCGTTTCAAAGCCCCGAAGCTCCCCAAATGGCTGTTTAGAAGACCCGAAGCTCCCCAAATGGCTGTTTCGAAGCCCCAAAGTTCCCCAAAACAGCGTTTTAGAGCACTGAAGCTCCCAAAATGGCTGTTTCGAAGCCGCAAAGCTCCCCAAATGGCTGTTTCAAAGCCGCAAAGCTTTCCCAAATGGCTGTTTCGCAGCCCCGAAGCTCACCAAATGTCTGTTTCAAAGCCCCAAAGCTCCCCAAATCAGCCTTTTAGAGCCCTGTAGCTCCCCAAATGGCTGTTTCCAAGCCCCAAACCTCCCGAAATGGCTGTTTCAAAGCCCCAAAGCTCCCCAAATGGCTGTTTCGAAGCCCCAAAGCTCCCGAAATGGCGGAATCAAAGTCGCGAAGTTCCCCAAATCAGCGTTTCAAAGCCCCGAAGCTCCCCCAATCAGCGTTTTAGAGCTCCAAAGCTCCCCAAATGGCTGTTTCAAAGCCCCAAAGCTCACCAAATGTCTTTTTGAAAGCCCCAAACCTCCCGAAATGGCTGTTTCAAAGCCGCAAAGCTCCCCAAATGGCTGTTTCGAAGCCCCAAAGCTCCCCAAATGGCTGTTTCAAAGCCCCAAAGCTTTCCCAAATGGCTGTTTCGCAGCCCCGAAGCTCACCAAATGTCTCTTTCAAAGCCCCAAAGCTCCCCAAATCAGCCTTTTAGAGCTGCAAAGCTCCCCAAATGGCTGTTTCGAAGCCCCAAAGCTCCCCAAATCAGCGTTTCAAAGCCCCAAAGCTCTACAGATGGCTGTTTCCAAGCCCCAAACCTCCCGAAATGGCTGTTTCAAAGCCCCAAAGCTCCCCAAATCAGCGTTTCAAAGCCCCGAAGCTCCCCAAATGAGCTTTTCAAAGCCCCGAAGCTCCCCAAATGGCTGATTCGAAGCCCCAAAGCTCGCGATATGGCTCTTTCGCAGCCCTGAAGCTCCCCAAATGGCTGTTTCAAAGCCCCAAATCTCCACAAACGGCTCTTTCAAAGCCCCAAAGCTCCCCAAATGGCTGTTTCGAATCCCCAAATCTCCCGAAATGGCTGTTTCAAAGCCCCAAAGCTCCCCAAATGGCTGTTTCAAAGCCCCAAAGCTCCCCAAATGGCGGAATCAAAGTCGCGAAGTTCCCCAAATCAGCGTTTCAAAGCCCCGAAGCTCCCCAAATGAGCTTTTCAAAGCCCCGAAGCTCCCCAAATGGCTGTTTCGAAGCCCCAAAGCTCGCGATATGGCTGTTTCGCAGCCCTGAAGCTCCCCAAATGGCTGTTTCAAAGCCCCAAATCTCCACAAACGGCTGATTCAAAGCCCCAAAGCTCCCCAAATGGCTGTTTCGAATCCCCAAATCTCCCCAAATGGCTGTTTCGAAGCCCCAAAGCTCCCCCAATCAGCGTTTTAGAGCTCCAAAGTTCCCCAAATGGCTGTTTCAAAGCCACAGACCTCACCAAATGGCTGTTTCAAAGCCCCAAAGCTCCCCAAATCAGCGTTTCAAAGCCCCGAAGCTCCCCAAATGAGCTTTTCAAAGCCCCGAAGCTCCCCAAATGGCTGATTCGAAGCCCCAAAGCTCGCGATATGGCTGTTTCGCAGCCCTGAAGCTCCCCAAATGGCTGTTTCAAAGCCCCAAATCTCCACAAACGGCTCTTTCAAAGCCCCAAAGCTCCCCAAATGGCTGTTTCGAATCCCCAAATCTCCCGAAATGGCTGTTTCAAAGCCCCAAAGCTCCCCAAATGGCTGTTTCAAAGCCGCGAAGCTCCCCAAATGGCGGAATCAAAGTCGCGAAGTTCCCCAAATCAGCGTTTCAAAGCCCCGAAGCTCCCCAAATGAGCTTTTCAAAGCCCCGAAGCTCCCCAAATGGCTGTTTCGAAGCCCCAAAGCTCGCGATATGGCTGTTTCGCAGCCCTGAAGCTCCCCAAATGGCTGTTTCAAAGCCCCAAATCTCACCAAATGGCTGTTTCGAATCCCCAAATCTCCCCAAATGGCTGTTTCGAAGCCCCGAAGCTCCCCCAATCAGCGTTTAAGAGCTCCAAAGTTCCCCAAATGGCTGTTTCAAAGCCACAGACCTCACCAAATGGCTGTTTCGAAGCCCCAAAGCTCCCCAAATGGCTGTTTCAAATCCCAAAACTCCCGGATTGGCTGTTTCGAAGACCCAAATCTCCCCAAATGGCTGTTTCCAAGCACCAAAGCTCCCCAAATGTCTGTTTCGAAGCCCCAATGCTCTCCCAATCAGCGTTTTAGAGCTCCAAAGCTCCCCAAATGGCTGTTTCAAACCCCCAAAGCTCACCAAATGGCTTTTTGAAAGCCCGAAACCCCCCAAATGGCTTTTTCAAAGCCCCAAAGCTCCCCAAATGTCTGTTTCGAAGCCCCAATGCTCTCCCAATCAGCGTTTTAGAGCTCCAAAGCTCCCCAAATGGCTGTTTCAAAGCCCCAAAGCTCACCAAATGGCTTTTTGAAAGCCCGAAACCCCCCAAATGGCTTTTTCAAAGCCCCAAAGCTCCCGAAATGGCTGTTTCGAAGAACCAAATCTCCCAAAATGGCTGTTTCGAAGCCATAAAACTCCCCAAATGGCTGTTTCGAAGCCACAAAACTCCCCAAATGGCTGTTTCAAAGCCCCAAAGCTCCCCAAATGGCTGTTTCGCAGCCCCAAAGCTCCCCAAATGGCTGTTTCGAATCCCCAAATCTCCCCAAATGGCTGTTTCGCAGCCCCAAAACTCCCCAAATGGCTGTTTCGAAGCCACAAAACTCCCCAAATGGCTGTTTCGAAGCCCCAAATCTCCCCAAATCAGCGTTTCAAAGCCCCGAAGCTCCCCAAATGGCTGTTTCAAAGCCCCAAATCTCCACAAACGGCTGTTTCAAAGCCCCAAAGCTCCCCAAATGGCTGTTTCGAATCCCCAAATCTCCCGAAATGGCTGTTTCGAAGCCCCAAAGCTCCCCAAATGGCGGAATGAAAGTTGCGAAGCTCCCCAAATCAGCGTTTCAAAGCCCCGAAGCTCCCCAAATGGCTGTTTCAAAGCCCCAAAGCTCCCCAAATGGCTGTTTCGCAGCCCCAAAGCTCACCAAATGGCTGTTTCGAAGCCCCAAAGCTCCCCAAATCAGCGTTTCAAAGCCCCGAAGCTCCCCAAATGGCTGTTTAGAAGACCCGAAGCTCCCCAAATGGCTTTCGAAGCCCCAAAGTTCCCCAAAACAGCGTTTTAGAGCACTGAAGCTCCCAAAATGGCTGTTTCGAAGCCGCAAAGCTCCCCAAATGGCTGTTTCAAAGCCGCAAAGCTTTCCCAAATGGCTGTTTCGCAGCCCCGAAGCTCACCAAATGTCTGTTTCAAAGCCCCAAAGCTCCCCAAATCAGCCTTTTAGAGCCCTGTAGCTCCCCAAATGGCTGTTTCCAAGCCCCAAACCTCCCGAAATGGCTGTTTCAAAGCCCCAAAGCTCCCCAAATGGCTGTTTCGAAGCCCCAAAGCTCCCGAAATGGCGGAATCAAAGTCGCGAAGTTCCCCAAATCAGCGTTTCAAAGCCCCGAAGCTCCCCCAATCAGCGTTTTAGAGCTCCAAAGCTCCCCAAATGGCTGTTTCAAAGCCCCAAAGCTCACCAAATGTCTTTTTGAAAGCCCCAAACCTCCCGAAATGGCTGTTTCAAAGCCGCAAAGCTCCCCAAATGGCTGTTTCGAAGCCCCAAAGCTCCCCAAATGGCTGTTTCAAAGCCCCAAAGCTTTCCCAAATGGCTGTTTCGCAGCCCCGAAGCTCACCAAATGTCTCTTTCAAAGCCCCAAAGCTCCCCAAATCAGCCTTTTAGAGCTGCAAAGCTCCCCAAATGGCTGTTTCGAAGCCCCAAAGCTCCCCAAATCAGCGTTTCAAAGCCCCAAAGCTCTACAGATGGCTGTTTCCAAGCCCCAAACCTCCCGAAATGGCTGTTTCAAAGCCCCAAAGCTCCCCAAATCAGCGTTTCAAAGCCCCGAAGCTCCCCAAATGAGCTTTTCAAAGCCCCGAAGCTCCCCAAATGGCTGATTCGAAGCCCCAAAGCTCGCGATATGGCTCTTTCGCAGCCCTGAAGCTCCCCAAATGGCTGTTTCAAAGCCCCAAATCTCCACAAACGGCTCTTTCAAAGCCCCAAAGCTCCCCAAATGGCTGTTTCGAATCCCCAAATCTCCCGAAATGGCTGTTTCAAAGCCCCAAAGCTCCCCAAATGGCTGTTTCAAAGCCCCAAAGCTCCCCAAATGGCGGAATCAAAGTCGCGAAGTTCCCCAAATCAGCGTTTCAAAGCCCCGAAGCTCCCCAAATGAGCTTTTCAAAGCCCCGAAGCTCCCCAAATGGCTGTTTCGAAGCCCCAAAGCTCGCGATATGGCTGTTTCGCAGCCCTGAAGCTCCCCAAATGGCTGTTTCAAAGCCCCAAATCTCCACAAACGGCTGATTCAAAGCCCCAAAGCTCCCCAAATGGCTGTTTCGAATCCCCAAATCTCCCCAAATGGCTGTTTCGAAGCCCCAAAGCTCCCCCAATCAGCGTTTTAGAGCTCCAAAGTTCCCCAAATGGCTGTTTCAAAGCCACAGACCTCACCAAATGGCTGTTTCGAAGCCCCAAAGCTCCCCAAATGGCTGTTTCAAATCCCAAAACTCCCGGATTGGCTGTTTCGAAGACCCAAATCTCCCCAAATGGCTGTTTCCAAGCCCCAAAGCTCCCCAAATGTCTGTTTCGAAGCCCCAATGCTCTCCCAATCAGCGTTTTAGAGCTCCAAAGCTCCCCAAATGGCTGTTTCAAACCCCCAAAGCTCACCAAATGGCTTTTTGAAAGCCCGAAACCCCCCAAATGGCTTTTTCAAAGCCCCAAAGCTCCCCAAATGTCTGTTTCGAAGCCCCAATGCTCTCCCAATCAGCGTTTTAGAGCTCCAAAGCTCCCCAAATGGCTGTTTCAAAGCCCCAAAGCTCCCCAAATGGCTTTTTGAAAGCCCGAAACCCCCCAAATGGCTTTTTCAAAGCCCCAAAGGTCCCGAAATGGCTGTTTCGAAGAACCAAATCTCCCAAAATGGCTGTTTCGAAGCCATAAAACTCCCCAAATGGCTGTTTCGAAGCCACAAAACTCCCCAAATGGCTGTTTCAAAGCCCCAAAGCTCCCCAAATGGCTGTTTCGCAGCCCCAAAGCTCACCAAATGGCTGTTTCGAAGCCCCAAATCTCCCCAAATCAGCGTTTCAAAGCCCCGAAGCTCCCCAAATGGCTGTTTCAAAGCCCCAAATCTCCACAAACGGCTGTTTCAAAGCCCCAAAGCTCCCCAAATGGCTGTTTCGAATCCCCAAATCTCCCGAAATGGCTGTTTCGAAGCCCCAAAGCTCCCCAAATGGCGGAATGAAAGTTGCGAAGCTCCCCAAATCAGCGTTTCAAAGCCCCGAAGCTCCCCAAATGGCTGTTTCAAAGCCCCAAAGCTCCCCAAATGGCTGTTTCGCAGCCCCAAAGCTCACCAAATGGCTGTTTCGAAGCCCCAAAGCTCCCCAAATCAGCGTTTCAAAGCCCCGAAGATCCCCAAATGGCTGTTTAGAAGACCCGAAGCTCCCCAAATGGCTGTTTCGAAGCCCCAAAGTTCCCCAAAACAGCGTTTTAGAGCACTGAAGCTGCCAAAATGGCTGTTTCGAAGCCGCAAAGCTCCCCAAATGGCTGTTTCGAAGCCCCAAACCTCCCCAAATGGCTGTTTCAAAGCCACAAAGCTTTCCCAAATGGCTGTTTCGCAGCCCTGAAGCTCACCAAATGTCTGTTTCAAAGCCCCAAAGCTCCCCAAATCAGCCTTTTAGAGCCCCGTAGCTCCCCAAATGGCTGTTTCAAAGCCCCAAACCTCCCGAAATGGCTGTTTCAAAGCCCCAAAGCTCCCCAAATGGCTGTTTCGAAGCCCCAAAGCTCCCCAAATGGCGGAATCAAAGTCGCGAAGTTCCCCAAATCAGCGTTTCAAAGCCCCGAAGCTCCCCAAATGGCTGTTTCAAAGCTCCAAAGCACCTGAAATGGCTGTTTCGAAGACCCAAATCTCCCAAAATGGCTGTTTCGAAGCCCCAAAACTCCCCAAATGGCTCTTTCGAAGCCCCGAAGCTCCTGAGATGGCTGTTTCGAAGACCCAAATCTCCCAAAATGGCTGTTTCAAAGCCCCAAAGCTCCCCAAATGGCTGTTTCGAAGCCCCGAAGCTCCCCCAATCAGCGTTTTAGAGCTCCAAAGCTCCCCAAATGGCTGTTTCAAAGCCCCAAAGCTCACCAAATGGCTTTTTGAAAGCCCCAAACTCCCCAAATGGCTTTTTCAAAGCCCCAAAGCTCCCCAAATGGCTGTTTCGAAGACCCAAATCTCCCAAAATGGCTGTTTCGAAGCCACAAAACTCCCCAAATGGCTGTTTCGAAGCCCCAAAGCTCCCCAAATGGCTGTTTCAAAGCCCCAAAGCTTTCCCAAATGGCTGTTTCGCAGCCCCGAAGCTCACCAAATGTCTGTTTCAAAGCCCCAAAGCTCCCCAAATCAGCCTTTTAGAGCTGCAAAGCTCCCCAAATGGCTGTTTCGAAGCCCCAAAGCTCCCCAAATCAGCGTTTCAAAGCCCCAAAGCTCTACAGATGGCTGTTTCCAAGCCCCAAACCTCCCGAAATGGCTGTTTCAAAGCCCCAAAGCTCCCCAAATGGCTGTTTCGAAGCCCCAAAGCTCCCCGAATGGCGGAATCAAAGTCGCGAAGTTCCCCAAATCAGCGTTTCAAAGCCCCGAAGCTCCCCAAATGGCTGTTTCAAAGCCCCAAATCTCCACAAACGGCTGTTTCAAAGCCCCAAAGCTCCCCAAATGGCTGTTTCGAATCCCCAAATCTCCCGAAATGGCTGTTTCGAAGCCCCAAAGCTCCCCAAATGGCGGAATGAAAGTTGCGAAGCTCCCCAAATCAGCGTTTCAAAGCCCCGAAGCTCCACAAATGGCTGTTTCAAATCCCCAAAGCTCCCCAAATGGCTGTTTCGAAGACCCAAATCTCCCAAAATGGCTGTTTCGAAGCCACAAAACTCCCCAAATGGCTGTTTCGAAGCCCCAAAGCTCACCAAATGTCTTTTTGAAAGCCCCAAACCTCCCGAAATGGCTGTTTCAAAGCCCCAAAGCTCCCCAAATGGCTGTTTCGCAGCCCCGAAGCTCACCAAATGTCTGTTTCAAAGCCCAAAAGCTCCCCAAATCAGCCTTTTAGAGCTGCAAAGCTCCCCAAATGGCTGTTTCGAAGCCCCAAAGCTCCCCAAATCAGCGTTTCAAAGCCCCAAAGCTCTACAGATGGCTGTTTCCAAGCCCCAAACCTCCCGAAATGGCTGTTTCAAAGCCCCAAAGCTCCCCAAATCAGCGTTTCAAAGCCCCGAAGCTCCCCAAATGAGCTTTTCAAAGCCCCGAAGCTCCCCAAATGGCTGATTCGAAGCCCCAAAGCTCGCGATATGGCTCTTTCGCAGCCCTGAAGCTCCCCAAATGGCTGTTTCAAAGCCCCAAATCTCCACAAACGGCTGTTTCAAAGCCCCAAAGCTCCCCAAATGGCTGTTTCGAATCCCCAAATCTCCCAAAATGGCTGTTTCAAAGCCCCAAAGCTCCCCAAATGGCTGTTTCAAAGCCCCAAAGCTCCCCAAATGGCGGAATCAAAGTCGCGAAGTTCCCCAAATCAGCGTTTCAAAGCCCCGAAGCTCCCCAAATTTGCTTTTCAAAGCCCCGAAGCTCCCCAAATGGCTGTTTCGAAGCCCCAAAGCTCGCGATATGGCTGTTTCGCAGCCCTGAAGCTCCCCAAATGGCTGTTTCAAAGCCCCAAATCTCCACAAACGGCTGATTCAAAGCCCCAAAGCTCCCCAAATGGCTGTTTCGAATCCCCAAATCTCCCCAAATGGCTGTTTCGAAGCCCCGAAGCTCCCCAAATGGCTGTTTCAAAGCCCCAAATCTCCACAAACGGCTGTTTCAAAGCCCCAAAGCTCCCCAAATGGCTTTTTGAAAGCCCCAAACTCCCCAAATGGCTGTTTCAAATCCCAAAACTCCCGGATTGGCTGTTTCGAAGCCCCAAATCTCCCCAAATGGCTGTTTCCAAGCCCCAAAGCTCCCCAAATGTCTGTTTCGAAGCCCCAATGCTCCCCAAATCAGCATTTTAGAGCCCCCAAATTCACCAAAAGGCTTTTTCGAAGGCCCGAAGCTCCCCAAATGGCTGTTTCGAAGCCCCGAACCTCCCCAAATCAGCGTTTTAGAGCCCTGAAGCTCCCCAAATGGCTGTTTACAAGACCCGAAGGTCCCCAAATGGCTGTTTCGAAGCCCCAAAGCTCCCCAAATCAGCGTTTCAAAGCCCCAAAGCTCCCCAAATGGCTGTTTCGAAGCCCCAAAGCTCCCCAAATGGCTGTTTCAAAGCACCAAAGCTCCACCAATCAGCGTTTTAGAGCTCCAAAGCTCCCCAAATGGCTGTTTCGAAGCCCCAAAGCTCACCAAATGGCTGTTTCGAAGCCCCAAAGCTCCCCAAATGGCTGTTTTGAAGACCCAAATCTCCCCAAATGGCTGTTTCGAAGCCACAAAACTCCCCAAACGGCTGTTTCGAAGCCCCAAAGCTCTCCCAATCAGCGTTTTAGAGCTCCAAAGCTCCCCAAATGGGTGTTTCAAACCCCCAAAGCTCACCAAATGGCTTTTTGAAAGCCCCAAACCCCCCAAATGGCTTTTTCAAAGCCCCAAAGCTCCCGAAATGGCTGTTTCGAAGAACCAAATCTCCCAAAATGGCTGTTTCGAAGCCATAAAACTCCCCAAATGGCTGTTTCGAAGCCCCAAAGCTCCCCAAATGGCTGTTTCAAAGCCCCAAAGCTCCCCAAATGGCTGTTTCGCAGCCCCAAAGCTCACCAAATGGCTGTTTCGAAGCCCCAAAGCTCCCCAAATCAGCGTTTCAAAGCCCCGAAGCTCACCAAATGTCTGTTTCAAAGCCCCAAAGCTCCCCAAATGGCTGTTTCGAAGACGGAAATCTCCCAAAATGGCTGTTTCGAAGCCCCAAAACTCCCCAAATGGCTGTTTCGAAGCCCCGAAGCTCCCCCAATCAGCGTTTTAGAGCTCCAAAGCTCCCCAAATGGCTGTTTCAAAGCCCCAAAGCTCACCAAATGGCTTTTTGAAAGCCCCAAACTCCCCAAATGGCTTTTTCAAAGCCCCAAAGCTCCCCAAATGGCTGTTTCGAAGACCCAAATCTCCCAAAATGGCTGTTTCGAAGCCACAAAACTCCCCAAATGGCAGTTTCGAAGCCCCAAAGCTCCCCAAATGGCTGTTTCAAAGCCCCAAAGCTTTCCCAAATGGCTGTTTCGCAGCCCCGAAGCTCACCAAATGTCTGTTTCGAAGCCCCAAAGCTCCCCAAATCAGGGTTTCAAAGCCCCAAAGCTCTACAGATGGCTGTTTCCAAGCCCCAAACCTCCCGAAATGGCTGTTTCAAAGCCCCAAAGCTCCCCAAATGGCTGTTTCGAAGCCCCAAAGCTCCCCGAATGGCGGAATCAAAGTCGCGAAGTTCCCCAAATCAGCGTTTCAAAGCCCCGAAGCTCCCCAAATGGCTGTTTCAAAGCCCCAAATCTCCACAAACGGCTGTTTCAAAGCCCCAAAGCTCCCCAAATGGCTGTTTCAAAGCCCCAAAGCTTTCCCAAATGGCTGTTTCGCAGCCCCGAAGCTCACCAAATGGCTGTTTCGAAGCCCCAAAGCTCCCCAAATCAGCCTTTTAGAGCTGCAAAGCTCCCCAAATGGCTGTTTCGAAGCCCCAAAGCTCCCCAAATCAGCGTTTCAAAGCCCCAAAGCTCTACAGATGGCTGTTTCCAAGCCCCAAACCTCCCGAAATGGCTGTTTCAAAGCCCCAAAGCTCCCCAAATCAGCGTTTCAAAGCCCCGAAGCTCCCCAAATGAGCTTTTCAAAGCCCCGAAGCTCCCCAAATGGCTGATTCGAAGCCCCAAAGCTCGCGATATGGCTCTTTCGCAGCCCTGAAGCTCCCCAAATGGCTGTTTCAAAGCCCCAAAGCTCCCCAAATGGCTGTTTCGCAGCCCCAAAGCTCACCAAATGGCTGTTTCGAAGCCCCAAAGCTCCCCAAATCAGCGTTTCAAAGCCCCGAAGCTCCCCAAATGGCTGTTTCAAAGCCCCAAATCTCCACAAACGGCTGTTTCAAAGCCCCAAAGCTCCCCAAATGGCTGTTTCGAATCCCCAAATCTCCCGAAATGGCTGTTTCGAAGCCCCAAAGCTCCCCAAATGGCGGAATGAAAGTTGCGAAGCTCCCCAAATCAGCGTTTCAAAGCCCCGAAGCTCACCAAATGTCTGTTTCAAAGCCCCAAAGCTCCCCAAATGGCTGTTTCGAAGACCCAAATCTCCCAAAATGGCTGTTTCGAAGCCCCAAAACTCCCCAAATGGCTGTTTCGAAGCCCCGAAGCTCCCCCAATCAGCGTTTTAGAGCTCCAAAGCTCCCCAAATGGCTGTTTCAAAGCCCCAAAGCTCACCAAATGGCTTTTTCGAAGCCCCAAACTCCCCAAATGGCTTTTTCAAAGCCCCAAAGCTCCCCAAATGGCTGTTTCGAAGACCCAAATCTCCCAAAATGGCTGTTTCGAAGCCACAAAACTCCCCAAATGGCTGTTTCGAAGCCCCAAAGCTCCCCAAATGGCTGTTTCAAAGCCCCAAAGCTTTCCCAAATGGCTGTTTCGCAGCCCCGAAGCTCACCATATGTCTGTTTCGAAGCCCCAAAGCTCCCCAAATCAGCGTTTCAAAGCCCCAAAGCTCTACAGATGGCTGTTTCCAAGCCCCAAACCTCCCGAAATGGCTGTTTCAAAGCCCCAAAGCTCCCCAAATGGCTGTTTCGAAGCCCCAAAGCTCCCCAAATGGCGGAATCAAAGTCGCGAAGTTCCCCAAATCAGCGTTTCAAAGCCCCGAAGCTCCCCAAATGGCTGTTTCAAAGCCCCAAATCTCCACAAACGGCTGTTTCAAAGCCCCAAAGCTCCCCAAATGGCTGTTTCGAATCCCCAAATCTCCCGAAATGGCTGTTTCGAAGCCCCAAAACTCCCCAAATGGCGGAATGAAAGTTGCGAAGCTCCCCAAATCAGCGTTTCAAAGCCCCGAAGCTCCCCAAATGGCTGTTTCAAAGCCCCAAAGCTCCCCAAATGGCTGTTTCGAAGACCCAAATCTCCCAAAATGGCTGTTTCGAAGCCCCAAAACTCCCCAAATGGCTGTTTCGAAGCCCCGAAGCTCCCCCAATCAGCGTTTTAGAGCTCCAAAGCTCCCCAAATGGCTGTTTCAAAGCCCCAAAGCTCACCAAATGTCTTTTTGAAAGCCCCAAACCTCCCGAAATGGCTGTTTCAAAGCCGCAAAGCTCCCCAAATGGCTGTTTCGAAGCCCCAAAGCTCCCCAAATGGCTGTTTCAAAGCCCCAAAGCTTTCCCAAATGGCTGTTTCGCAGCCCCGAAGCTCACCAAATGGCTGTTTCGAAGCCCCAAAGCTCCCCAAATCAGCCTTTTAGAGCTGCAAAGCTCCCCAAATGGCTGTTTCGAAGCCCCAAAGCTCCCCAAATCAGCGTTTCAAAGCCCCAAAGCTCTACAGATGGCTGTTTCCAAGCCCCAAACCTCCCGAAATGGCTGTTTCAAAGCCCCAAAGCTCCCCGAATCAGCGTTTCAAAGCCCCGAAGCTCCCCAAATGAGCTTTTCAAAGCCCCGAAGCTCCCCAAATGGCTGATTCGAAGCCCCAAAGCTCGCGATATGGTTCTTTCGCAGCCCTGAAGCTCCCCAAATGGCTGTTTCAAAGCCCCAAATCTCCACAAACGGCTCTTTCAAAGCCCCAAAGCTCCCCAAATGGCTGTTTCGAATCCCCAAATCTCCCGAAATGGCTGTTTCAAAGCCCCAAAGCTCCCCAAATGGCTGTTTCAAAGCCCCAAAGCTCCCCAAATGGCGGAATCAAAGTCGCGAAGTTCCCCAAATCAGCGTTTCAAAGCCCCGAAGCTCCCCAAATGAGCTTTTCAAAGCCCCGAAGCTCCCCAAATGGCTGTTTCGAAGCCCCAAAGCTCGCGATATGGCTGTTTCGCAGCCCTGAAGCTCCCCAAATGGCTGTTTCAAAGCCCCAAATCTCCACAAACGGCTGATTCAAAGCCCCAAAGCTCCCCAAATGGCTGTTTCGAATCCCCAAATCTCCCCAAATGGCTGTTTCGAAGCCCCGAAGCTCCCCCAATCAGCGTTTTAGAGCTCCAAAGTTCCCCAAATGGCTGTTTCAAAGCCACAGACCTCACCAAATGGCTGTTTCGAAGCCCCAAAGCTCCCCAAATGGCTGTTTCAAATCCCAAAACTCCCGGATTGGCTGTTTCGAAGCCCCAAATCTCCCCAAATGGCTGTTTCCAAGCCCCAAAGCTCCCCAAATGTCTGTTTCGAAGCCCCAATGCTCCCCAAATCAGCATTTTAGAGCCCCCAAATTCACCAAAATACTTTTTCGAAGGCCCGAAGCTCCCCAAATGGCTGTTTCGAAGCCCCGAAACTCCCCAAATCAGCGTTTTAGAGCCCTGAAGCTCCCCAAATGGCTGTTTACAAGACCCGAAGGTCCCCAAATGGCTGTTTCGAAGCCCCAAAGCTCCCCAAATCAGCGTTTCAAAGCCCCAAAGCTCCCCAAATGGCTGTTTCGAAGCCCCAAAGCTCCCCAAATGGCTGTTTCAAAGCACCAAAGCTCCACCAATCAGCGTTTTAGAGCTCCAAAGCTCCCCAAATGGCTGTTTCGAAGCCCCAAAGCTCACCAAATGGCTGTTTCGAAGCCCCAAAGCTCCCCAAATGGCTGTTTTGAAGACCCAAATCTCCCCAAATGGCTGTTTCGAAGCCACAAAACTCCCCAAACGGCTGTTTCGAAGCCCCAAAGCTCTCCCAATCAGCGTTTTAGAGCTCCAAAGCTCCCCAAATGGCTGTTTCAAACCCCCAAAGCTCACCAAATGGCTTTTTGAAAGCCCCAAACCCCCCAAATGGCTTTTTCAAAGCCCCAAAGCTCCCCAAATGGCTGTTTCGAAGAACCAAATCTCCCAAAATGGCTGTTTCGAAGCCATAAAACTCCCCAAATGGGTGTTTCGAAGCCCCAAAGCTCCCCAAATGGCTGTTTCAAAGCCCCAAAGCTCCCCAAATGGCTGTTTCGCAGCCCCAAAGCTCACCAAATGGCTGTTTCGAAGCCCCAAAGCTCCCCAAATCAGCGTTTCAAAGCCCCGAAGCTCCCCAAATGGCTGTTTCGAAGCCACAAAGCTCCCCGAATGGCGGAATCAAAGTCGCGAAGTTCCCCAAATCAGCGTTTCAAAGCCCCGAAGCTCCCCAAATGGCAGTTTCAAAGCCCCAAATCTCCACAAACGGCTGTTTCAAAGCCCCAAAGCTCCCCAAATGGCTGTTTCGAATCCCCAAATCTCCCGAAATGGCTGTTTCGAAGCCCCAAAGCTCCCCAAATGGCGGAATGAAAGTTGCGAAGCTCCCCAAATCAGCGTTTCAAAGCCCTGAAGCTCACCAAATGTCTGTTTCAAAGCCCCAAAGCTCCCCAAATGGCTGTTTCGAAGACCCAAATCTCCCCAAATGGCTGTTTCGAAGCCCCAAAACTCCCCAAATGGCTGTTTCGAAGCCCCAAAACTCCCCAAATGGCTGTTTCGAAGCCCCGAAGCTCCCCCAATCAGCGTTTTAGAGCTCCAAAGCTCCCCAAATGGCTGTTTCAAAGCCCCAAAGCTCACCAAATGTCTTTTTGAAAGCCCCAAACCTCCCGAAATGGCTGTTTCAAAGCCGCAAAGCTCCCCAAATGGCTGTTTCGAAGCCCCAAAGCTCCCCAAATGGCTGTTTCAAAGCCCCAAAGCTTTCCCAAATGGCTGTTTCGCAGCCCCGAAGCTCACCAAATGGCTGTTTCGAAGCCCCAAAGCTCCCCAAATCAGCCTTTTAGAGCTGCAAAGCTCCCCAAATGGCTGTTTCGAAGCCCCAAAGCTCCCCAAATCAGCGTTTCAAAGCCCCAAAGCTCTACAGATGGCTGTTTCCAAGCCCCAAACCTCCCGAAATGGCTGTTTCAAAGCCCCAAAGCTCCCCAAATCAGCGTTTCAAAGCCCCGAAGCTCCCCAAATGAGCTTTTCAAAGCCCCGAAGCTCCCCAAATGGCTGATTCGAAGCCCCAAAGCTCGCGATATGGCTCTTTCGCAGCCCTGAAGCTCCCCAAATGGCTGTTTCAAAGCCCCAAAGCTCCCCAAATGGCTGTTTCGCAGCCCCAAAGCTCACCAAATGGCTGTTTCGAAGCCCCAAAGCTCCCCAAATCAGCGTTTCAAAGCCCCGAAGCTCCCCAAATGGCTGTTTCGAAGCCACAAAGCTCCCCGAATGGCGGAATCAAAGTCGCGAAGTTCCCCAAATCAGCGTTTCAAAGCCCCGAAGCTCCCCAAATGGCTGTTTCAAAGCCCCAAATCTCCACAAACGGCTGTTTCAAAGCCCCAAAGCTCCCCAAATGGCTGTTTCGAATCCCCAAATCTCCCGAAATGGCTGTTTCGAAGCCCCAAAGCTCCCCAAATGGCGGAATGAAAGTTGCGAAGCTCCCCAAATCAGCGTTTCAAAGCCCCGAAGCTCACCAAATGTCTGTTTCAAAGCCCCAAAGCTCCCAAAATGGCTGTTTCGAAGACCCAAATCTCCCAAAATGGCTGTTTCGAAGCCCCAAAACTCCCCAAATGGCTGTTTCGAAGCCCCGAAGCTCCCCCAATCAGCGTTTTAGAGCTCCAAAGCTCCCCAAATGGCTGTTTCAAAGCCCCAAAGCTCCCCAAATGGCTTTTTGAAAGCCCCAAACTCCCCAAATGTCTTTTTCAAAGCCCCAAAGCTCCCCAAATGGCTGTTTCGAAGACCCAAATCTCCCAAAATGGCTGTTTCGAAGCCACAAAACTCCCCAAATGGCTGTTTCGAAGCCCCAAAGCTCCTGAGATGGCTGTTTCAAAGCCCCAAAGCTTTCCCAAATGGCTGTTTCGCAGCCCCGAAGCTCACCAAATGTCTGTTTCGAAGCCCCAAAGCTCCCCAAATCAGCGTTTCAAAGCCCCAAAGCTCTACAGATGGCTGTTTCCAAGCCCCAAACCTCCCGAAATGGCTGTTTCAAAGCCCCAAAGCTCCCCAAATGGCTCTTTCAAAGCCCCAAAGCTCCCCGAATGGCGGAATCAAAGTCGCGAAGTTCCCCAAATCAGCGTTTCAAAGCCCCGAAGCCCCCCAAATGGCTGTTTCAAAGCCCCAAATCTCCACAAACGGCTGTTTCAAAGCCCCAAAGCTCCCCAAATGGCTGTTTCGAATCCCCAAATCTCCCGAAATGGCTGTTTCGAAGCCCCAAAACTCCCCAAATGGCGGAATGAAAGTTGCGAAGCTCCCCAAATCAGCGTTTCAAAGCCCCGAAGCTCCCCAAATGGCTGTTTCAAAGCCCCAAAGCTCCCCAAATGGCTGTTTCGAAGACCCAAATCTCCCAAAATGGCTGTTTCGAAGCCCCAAAACTCCCCAAATGGCTGTTTCGAAGCCCCGAAGCTCCCCCAATCAGCGTTTTAGAGCTCCAAAGCTCCCCAAATGGCTGTTTCAAAGCCCCAAAGCTCACCAAATGTCTTTTTGAAAGCCCCAAACCTCCCGAAATGGCTGTTTCAAAGCCGCAAAGCTCCCCAAATGGCTGTTTCGAAGCCCCAAAGCTCCCCAAATGGCTGTTTCAAAGCCCCAAAGCTTTCCCAAATGGCTGTTTCGCAGCCCCGAAGCTCACCAAATGGCTGTTTCGAAGCCCCAAAGCTCCCCAAATCAGCCTTTTAGAGCTGCAAAGCTCCCCAAATGGCTGTTTCGAAGCCCCAAAGCTCCCCAAATCAGCGTTTCAAAGCCCCAAAGCTCTACAGATGGCTGTTTCCAAGCCCCAAACCTCCCGAAATGGCTGTTTCAAAGCCCCAAAGCTCCCCAAATCAGCGTTTCAAAGCCCCGAAGCTCCCCAAATGAGCTTTTCAAAGCCCCGAAGCTCCCCAAATGGCTGATTTGAAGCCCCAAAGCTCGCGATATGGTTCTTTCGCAGCCCTGAAGCTCCCCAAATGGCTGTTTCAAAGCCCCAAATCTCCACAAACGGCTCTTTCAAAGCCCCAAAGCTCCCCAAATGGCTGTTTCGAATCCCCAAATCTCCCGAAATGGCTGTTTCAAAGCCCCAAAGCTCCCCAAATGGCTGTTTCAAAGCCCCAAAGCTCCCCAAATGGCGGAATCAAAGTCGCGAAGTTCCCCAAATCAGCGTTTCAAAGCCCCGAAGCTCCCCAAATGAGCTTTTCAAAGCCCCGAAGCTCCCCAAATGGCTGTTTCGAAGCCCCAAAGCTCGCGATATGGCTGTTTCGCAGCCCTGAAGCTCCCCAAATGGCTGTTTCAAAGCCCCAAATCTCCACAAACGGCTGATTCAAAGCCCCAAAGCTCCCCAAATGGCTGTTTCGAATCCCCAAATCTCCCCAAATGGCTGTTTCGAAGCCCCGAAGCTCCCCCAATCAGCGTTTTAGAGCTCCAAAGTTCCCCAAATGGCTGTTTCAAAGCCACAGACCTCACCAAATGGCTGTTTCGAAGCCCCAAAGCTCCCCAAATGGCTGTTTCAAATCCCAAAACTCCCGGATTGGCTGTTTCGAAGCCCCAAATCTCCCCAAATGGCTGTTTCCAAGCCCCAAAGCTCCCCAAATGTCTGTTTCGAAGCCCCAATGCTCCCCAAATCAGCATTTTAGAGCCCCCAAATTCACCAAAATACTTTTTCGAAGGCCCGAAGCTCCCCAAATGGCTGTTTCGAAGCCCCGAAACTCCCCAAATCAGCGTTTTAGAGCCCTGAAGCTCCCCAAATGGCTGTTTACAAGACCCGAAGGTCCCCAAATGGCTGTTTCGAAGCCCCAAAGCTCCCCAAATCAGCGTTTCAAAGCCCCAAAGCTCCCCAAATGGCTGTTTCGAAGCCCGAAAGCTCACCAAATGGCTGTTTCGAAGCACCAAAGCTCCCCAAATGGCTGTTTCGAAGACCCAAATCTCCCAAAATGGCTGTTTCGAAGCCCCAAAACTCCCCAAATGGCTGTTTCGAAGCCCCGAAGCTCCCCCAATCAGCGTTTTAGAGCTCCAAAGCTCCCCAAATGGCTGTTTCAAAGCCCCAAAGCTCACCAAATGGCTTTTTGAAAGCCCCAAACTCCCCAAATGGCTTTTTCAAAGCCCCAAAGCTCCCCAAATGGCTGTTTCGAAGACCCAAATCTCCCAAAATGGCTGTTTCGAAGCCACAAAACTCCCCAAATGGCTGTTTCGAAGCCCCAAAGCTCCCCAAATGGCTGTTTCAAAGCCCCAAAGCTTTCCCAAATGGCTGTTTCGCAGCCCCGAAGCTCACCAAATGTCTGTTTCGAAGCCCCAAAGCTCCCCAAATCAGCGTTTCAAAGCCCCAAAGCTCTACAGATGGCTGTTTCCAAGCCCCAAACCTCCCGAAATGGCTGTTTCAAAGCCCCAAAGCTCCCCAAATGGTTGTTTCGAAGCCCCAAAGCTCCCCGAATGGCGGAATCAAAGTCGCGAAGTTCCCCAAATCAGCGTTTCAAAGCCCTGAAGCTCCCCAAATGGCTGTTTCAAAGCCCCAAATCTCCACAAACGGCTGTTTCAAAGCCCCGAAGCTCCCCAAATGGCTGTTTCGAATCCCCAAATCTCCCGAAATGGCTGTTTCGAAGACCCAAATCTCCCAAAATGGCTGTTTCGAAGCCCCAAAACTCCCCAAATGGCTGTTTCGAAGCCCCGAAGCTCCCCCAATCAGCGTTTTAGAGCTCCAAAGCTCCCCAAATGTCTGTTTCAAAGCCCCAAAGCTCACCAAATGTCTTTTTGAAAGCCCCAAACCTCCCGAAATGGCTGTTTCAAAGCCGCAAAGCTCCCCAAAAGGCTGTTTCGAAGCCCCAAAGCTCCCCAAATGGCTGTTTCAAAGCCCCAAAGCTTTCCCAAATGGCTGTTTCGCAGCCCCGAAGCTCACCAAATGGCTGTTTCGAAGCCCCAAAGCTCCCCAAATCAGCCTTTTAGAGCTGCAAAGCTCCCCAAATGGCTGTTTCGAAGCCCCAAAGCTCCCCAAATCAGCGTTTCAAAGCCCCAAAGCTCTACAGATGGCTGTTTCAAAGCCCCAAACCTCCCGAAATGGCTGTTTCAAAGCCCCAAAGCTCCCCAAATCAGCGTTTCAAAGCCCCGAAGCTCCCCAAATGAGCTTTTCAAAGCCCCGAAGCTCCCCAAATGGCTGATTCGAAGCCCCAAAGCTCGCGATATGGCTCTTTCGCAGCCCTGAAGCTCCCCAAATGGCTGTTTCAAAGCCCCAAAGCTCCCCAAATGGCTGTTTCGCAGCCCCAAAGCTCACCAAATGGCTGTTTCGAAGCCCCAAAGCTCCCCTAATCAGCGTTTCAAAGCCCCGAAGCTCCCCAAATGGCTGTTTCGAAGCCCCAAAGCTCCCCGAATGGCGGAATCAAAGTCGCGAAGTTCCCCAAATCAGCGTTTCAAAGCCCCGAAGCTCCCCAAATGGCTGTTTCAAAGCCCCAAATCTCCACAAACGGCTGTTTCAAAGCCCCAAAGCTCCCCAAATGTCTGTTTCGAATCCCCAAATCTCCCGAAATGGCTGTTTCGAAGCCCCAAAGCTCCCCAAATGGCGGAATGAAAGTTGCGAAGCTACCCAAATCAGCGTTTCAAAGCCCCGAAGCTCCCTAAATGTCTGTTTCAAAGCCCCAAAGCTCCCCAAATGGCTGTTTCGAAGACCCAAATCTCCCAAAATGGCTGTTTCGAAGCCCCAAAGCTCCCCAAATGGCTGTTTCGAAGCCCCGAAGCTCCCCCAATCAGCGTTTTAGAGCTCCAAAGCTCCCCAAATGGCTGTTTCATACCCCCAAAGCTCCCCAAATGTCTTTTTGAAAGCCCCAAACTCCCCATATGGCTTTTTCAAAGCCCCAAAGCTCCCCAAATGGCTGTTCCGAAGACCCAAATCTCCCAAAATGGCTGTTTCGAAGCCACAAAACTCCCCAAATGGCTGTTTCGAAGCCCCAAAGCTCCCCAAATGGCTGTTTCAAAGCCCCAAAGCTTTCCCAAATGGCTGTTTCGCAGCCCCGAAGCTCACCAAATGTCTGTTTCGAAGCCCCAAAGCTCCCCAAATCAGCGTTTCAAAGCCCCAAAGCTCTACAGATGGCTGTTTCCAAGCCCCAAACCTCCCGAAATGGCTGTTTCAAAGCCCCAAAGCTCCCCAAATGGCTCTTTCGAAGCCCCAAAGCTCCCCGAATGGCGGAATCAAAGTCGCGAAGTTCCCCAAATCAGCGTTTCAAAGCCCCGAAGCTCCCCAAATGGCTGTTTCAAAGCCCCAAATCTCCACAAACGGCTGTTTCAAAGCCCCAAAGCTCCCCAAATGGCTGTTTCGAATCCCCAAATCTCCCGAAATGGCTGTTTCGAAGCCCCAAAACTCCCCAAATGGCGGAATGAAAGTTGCGAAGCTCCCCAAATCAGCGTTTCAAAGCCCCGAAGCTCCCCAAATGGCTGTTTCAAAGCCCCAAAGCTCCCCAAATGGCTGTTTCGAAGCCCGAAAGCTCACCAAATGGCTGTTTCGAAGCACCAAAGCTCCCCAAATGGCTGTTTCGAAGACCCAAATCTCCCAAAATGGCTGTTTCGAAGCCCCAAAACTCCCCAAATGGCTGTTTCGAAGCCCCGAAGCTCCCCCAATCAGCGTTTTAGAGCTCCAAAGCTCCCCAAATGGCTGTTTCAAAGCCCCAAAGCTCACCAAATGGCTTTTTGAAAGCCCCAAACTCCCCAAATGGCTTTTTCAAAGCCCCAAAGCTCCCCAAATGGCTGTTTCGAAGACCCAAATCTCCCAAAATGGCTGTTTCGAAGCCACAAAACTCCCCAAATGGCTGTTTCGAAGCCCCAAAGCTCCCCAAATGGCTGTTTCAAAGCCCCAAAGCTTTCCCAAATGGCTGTTTCGCAGCCCCGAAGCTCACCAAATGTCTGTTTCGAAGCCCCAAAGCTCCCCAAATCAGCGTTTCAAAGCCCCAAAGCTCTACAGATGGCTGTTTCCAAGCCCCAAACCTCCCGAAATGGCTGTTTCAAAGCCCCAAAGCTCCCCAAATGGCTGTTTCGAAGCCCCAAAGCTCCCCGAATGGCGGAATCAAAGTCGCGAAGTTCCCCAAATCAGCGTTTCAAAGCCCTGAAGCTCCCCAAATGGCTGTTTCAAAGCCCCAAATCTCCACAAACGGCTGTTTCAAAGCCCCGAAGCTCCCCAAATGGCTGTTTCGAATCCCCAAATCTCCCGAAATGGCTGTTTCGAAGACCCAAATCTCCCAAAATGGCTGTTTCGAAGCCCCAAAACTCCCCAAATGGCTGTTTCGAAGCCCCGAAGCTCCCCCAATCAGCGTTTTAGAGCTCCAAAGCTCCCCAAATGTCTGTTTCAAAGCCCCAAAGCTCACCAAATGTCTTTTTGAAAGCCCCAAACCTCCCGAAATGGCTGTTTCAAAGCCGCAAAGCTCCCCAAATGGCTGTTTCGAAGCCCCAAAGCTCCCCAAATGGCTGTTTCAAAGCCCCAAAGCTTTCCCAAATGGCTGTTTCGCAGCCCCGAAGCTCACCAAATGGCTGTTTCGAAGCCCCAAAGCTCCCCAAATCAGCCTTTTAGAGCTGCAAAGCTCCCCAAATGGCTGTTTCGAAGCCCCAAAGCTCCCCAAATCAGCGTTTCAAAGCCCCAAAGCTCTACAGATGGCTGTTTCAAAGCCCCAAACCTCCCGAAATGGCTGTTTCAAAGCCCCAAAGCTCCCCAAATCAGCGTTTCAAAGCCCCGAAGCTCCCCAAATGAGCTTTTCAAAGCCCCGAAGCTCCCCAAATGGCTGATTCGAAGCCCCAAAGCTCGCGATATGGCTCTTTCGCAGCCCTGAAGCTCCCCAAATGGCTGTTTCAAAGCCCCAAAGCTCCCCAAATGGCTGTTTCGCAGCCCCAAAGCTCACCAAATGGCTGTTTCGAAGCCCCAAAGCTCCCCTAATCAGCGTTTCAAAGCCCTGAAGCTCCCCAAATGGCTGTTTCGAAGCCCCAAAGCTCCCCGAATGGCGGAATCAAAGTCGCGAAGTTCCCCAAATCAGCGTTTCAAAGCCCCGAAGCTCCCCAAATGGCTGTTTCAAAGCCCCAAATCTCCACAAACGGCTGTTTCAAAGCCCCAAAGCTCCCCAAATGGCTGTTTCGAATCCCCAAATCTCCCGAAATGGCTGTTTCGAAGCCCCAAAGCTCCCCAAATGGCGGAATGAAAGTTGCGAAGCTCCCCAAATCAGCGTTTCAAAGCCCCGAAGCTCCCTAAATGTCTGTTTCAAAGCCCCAAAGCTCCCCAAATGGCTGTTTCGAAGACCCAAATCTCCCAAAATGGCTGTTTCGAAGCCCCAAAGCTCCCCAAATGGCTGTTTCGAAGCCCCGAAGCTCCCCCAATCAGCGTTTTAGAGCTCCAAAGCTCCCCAAATGGCTGTTTCAAAGCCCCAAAGCTCCCCAAATGGCTTTTTGAAAGCCCCAAACTCCCCATATGGCTTTTTCAAAGCCCCAAAGCTCCCCAAATGGCTGTTCCGAAGACCCAAATCTCCCAAAATGGCTGTTTCGAAGCCACAAAACTCCCCAAATGGCTGTTTCGAAGCCCCAAAGCTCCCCAAATGGCTGTTTCAAAGCCCCAAAGCTTTCCCAAATGGCTGTTTCGCAGCCCCGAAGCTCACCAAATGTCTGTTTCGAAGCCCCAAAGCTCCCCAAATCAGCGTTTCAAAGCCCCAAAGCTCTACAGATGGCTGTTTCCAAGCCCCAAACCTCCCGAAATGGCTGTTTCAAAGCCCCAAAGCTCCCCAAATGGCTCTTTCGAAGCCCCAAAGCTCCCCGAATGGCGGAATCAAAGTCGCGAAGTTCCCCAAATCAGCGTTTCAAAGCCCCGAAGCTCCCCAAATGGCTGTTTCAAAGCCCCAAATCTCCACAAACGGCTGTTTCAAAGCCCCAAAGCTCCCCAAATGGCTGTTTCGAATCCCCAAATCTCCCGAAATGGCTGTTTCGAAGCCCCAAAGCTCCCCGAATGGCGGAATCAAAGTCGCGAAGTTCCCCAAATCAGCGTTTTAGAGCCCCGAAGCTCCCCAAATGGCTGTTTCAAAGCCCCAAATCTCCACAAACGGCTTTTTGAAAGCCCCAAACTCCCCATATGGCTTTTTCAAAGCCCCAAAGCTCCCCAAATGGCTGTTCCGAAGACCCAAATCTCCCAAAATGGCTGTTTCGAAGCCACAAAACTCCCCAAATGGCTGTTTCGAAGCCCCAAAGCTCCCCAAATGGCTGTTTCAAAGCCCCAAAGCTTTCCCAAATGGCTGTTTCGCAGCCCCGAAGCTCACCAAATGTCTGTTTCGAAGCCCCAAAGCTCCCCAAATCAGCGTTTCAAAGCCCCAAAGCTCTACAGATGGCTGTTTCCAAGCCCCAAACCTCCCGAAATGGCTGTTTCAAAGCCCCAAAGCTCCCCAAATGGCTGTTTCGAAGCCCCAAAGCTCCCCGAATGGCGGAATCAAAGTCGCGAAGTTCCCCAAATCAGCGTTTCAAAGCCCTGAAGCTCCCCAAATGGCTGTTTCAAAGCCCCAAATCTCCACAAACGGCTGTTTCAAAGCCCCGAAGCTCCCCAAATGGCTGTTTCGAATCCCCAAATCTCCCGAAATGGCTGTTTCGAAGACCCAAATCTCCCAAAATGGCTGTTTCGAAGCCCCAAAACTCCCCAAATGGCTGTTTCGAAGCCCCGAAGCTCCCCCAATCAGCGTTTTAGAGCTCCAAAGCTCCCCAAATGGCTGTTTCAAAGCCCCAAAGCTCACCAAATGGCTTTTTGAAAGCCCCAAACTCCCCAAATGGCTTTTTCAAAGCCCCAAAGCTCCCCAAATGGCTGTTTCGAAGACCCAAATCTCCCAAAATGGCTGTTTCGAAGCCACAAAACTCCCCAAATGGCTGTTTCGAAGCCCCAAAGCTCCCCAAATGGCTGTTTCAAAGCCCCAAAGCTTTCCCAAATGGCTGTTTCGCAGCCCCGAAGCTCACCAAATGTCTGTTTCGAAGCCCCAAAGCTCCCCAAATCAGCGTTTCAAAGCCCCAAAGCTCTACAGATGGCTGTTTCCAAGCCCCAAACCTCCCGAAATGGCTGTTTCAAAGCCCCAAAGCTCCCCAAATGGCTGTTTCGAAGCCCCAAAGCTCCCCGAATGGCGGAATCAAAGTCGCGAAGTTCCCCAAATCAGCGTTTCAAAGCCCTGAAGCTCCCCAAATGGCTGTTTCAAAGCCCCAAATCTCCACAAACGGCTGTTTCAAAGCCCCGAAGCTCCCCAAATGGCTGTTTCGAATCCCCAAATCTCCCGAAATGGCTGTTTCGAAGACCCAAATCTCCCAAAATGGCTGTTTCGAAGCCCCAAAACTCCCCAAATGGCTGTTTCGAAGCCCCGAAGCTCCCCCAATCAGCGTTTTAGAGCTCCAAAGCTCCCCAAATGTCTGTTTCAAAGCCCCAAAGCTCACCAAATGTCTTTTTGAAAGCCCCAAACCTCCCGAAATGGCTGTTTCAAAGCCGCAAAGCTCCCCAAAAGGCTGTTTCGAAGCCCCAAAGCTCCCCAAATGGCTGTTTCAAAGCCCCAAAGCTTTCCCAAATGGCTGTTTCGCAGCCCCGAAGCTCACCAAATGGCTGTTTCGAAGCCCCAAAGCTCCCCAAATCAGCCTTTTAGAGCTGCAAAGCTCCCCAAATGGCTGTTTCGAAGCCCCAAAGCTCCCCAAATCAGCGTTTCAAAGCCCCAAAGCTCTACAGATGGCTGTTTCAAAGCCCCAAACCTCCCGAAATGGCTGTTTCAAAGCCCCAAAGCTCCCCAAATCAGCGTTTCAAAGCCCCGAAGCTCCCCAAATGAGCTTTTCAAAGCCCCGAAGCTCCCCAAATGGCTGATTCGAAGCCCCAAAGCTCGCGATATGGCTCTTTCGCAGCCCTGAAGCTCCCCAAATGGCTGTTTCAAAGCCCCAAAGCTCCCCAAATGGCTGTTTCGCAGCCCCAAAGCTCACCAAATGGCTGTTTCGAAGCCCCAAAGCTCCCCTAATCAGCGTTTCAAAGCCCCGAAGCTCCCCAAATGGCTGTTTCGAAGCCCCAAAGCTCCCCGAATGGCGGAATCAAAGTCGCGAAGTTCCCCAAATCAGCGTTTCAAAGCCCCGAAGCTCCCCAAATGGCTGTTTCAAAGCCCCAAATCTCCACAAACGGCTGTTTCAAAGCCCCAAAGCTCCCCAAATGGCTGTTTCGAATCCCCAAATCTCCCGAAATGGCTGTTTCGAAGCCCCAAAGCTCCCCAAATGGCGGAATGAAAGTTGCGAAGCTCCCCAAATCAGCGTTTCAAAGCCCCGAAGCTCCCTAAATGTCTGTTTCAAAGCCCCAAAGCTCCCCAAATGGCTGTTTCGAAGACCCAAATCTCCCAAAATGGCTGTTTCGAAGCCCCAAAGCTCCCCAAATGGCTGTTTCGAAGCCCCGAAGCTCCCCCAATCAGCGTTTTAGAGCTCCAAAGCTCCCCAAATGGCTGTTTCATACCCCCAAAGCTCCCCAAATGGCTTTTTGAAAGCCCCAAACTCCCCATATGGCTTTTTCAAAGCCCCAAAGCTCCCCAAATGGCTGTTCCGAAGACCCAAATCTCCCAAAATGGCTGTTTCGAAGCCACAAAACTCCCCAAATGGCTGTTTCGAAGCCCCAAAGCTCCCCAAATGGCTGTTTCAAAGCCCCAAAGCTTTCCCAAATGGCTGTTTCGCAGCCCCGAAGCTCACCAAATGTCTGTTTCGAAGCCCCAAAGCTCCCCAAATCAGCGTTTCAAAGCCCCAAAGCTCTACAGATGGCTGTTTCCAAGCCCCAAACCTCCCGAAATGGCTGTTTCAAAGCCCCAAAGCTCCCCAAATGGCTCTTTCGAAGCCCCAAAGCTCCCCGAATGGCGGAATCAAAGTCGCGAAGTTCCCCAAATCAGCGTTTCAAAGCCCCGAAGCTCCCCAAATGGCTGTTTCAAAGCCCCAAATCTCCACAAACGGCTGTTTCAAAGCCCCAAAGCTCCCCAAATGGCTGTTTCGAATCCCCAAATCTCCCGAAATGGCTGTTTCGAAGCCCCAAAACTCCCCAAATGGCGGAATGAAAGTTGCGAAGCTCCCCAAATCAGCGTTTCAAAGCCCCGAAGCTCCCCAAATGGCTGTTTCAAAGCCCCAAAGCTCCCCAAATGGCTGTTTCGAAGACCCAAATCTCCCAAAATGGCTGTTTCGAAGCCCCAAAACTCCCCAAATGGCTGTTTCGAAGCCCCGAAGCTCCCCCAATCAGCGTTTTAGAGCTCCAAAGCTCCCCAAATGGCTGTTTCAAAGCCCCAAAGCTCACCAAATGTCTTTTTGAAAGCCCCAAACCTCCCGAAATGGCTGTTTCAAAGCCGCAAAGCTCCCCAAATGGCTGTTTCGAAGCCCCAAAGCTCCCCAAATGGCTGTTTCAAAGCCCCGAAGCTCACCAAATGGCTGTTTCGAAGCCCCAAAGCTCCCCAAATCAGCCTTTTAGAGCTGCAAAGCTCCCCAAATGGCTGTTTCGAAGCCCCAAAGCTCCCCAAATCAGCGTTTCAAAGCCCCAAAGCTCTACAGATGGCTGTTTCCAAGCCCCAAACCTCCCGAAATGGCTGTTTCAAAGCCCCAAAGCTCCCCAAATCAGCGTTTCAAAGCCCCGAAGCTCCCCAAATGAGCTTTTCAAAGCCCCGAAGCTCCCCAAATGGCTGATTTGAAGCCCCAAAGCTCGCGATATGGTTCTTTCGCAGCCCTGAATCTCCCCAAATGGCTGTTTCAAAGCCCCAAATCTCCACAAACGGCTCTTTCAAAGCCCCAAAGCTCCCCAAATGGCTGTTTCGAATCCCCAAATCTCCCGAAATGGCTGTTTCAAAGCCCCAAAGCTCCCCAAATGGCTGTTTCAAAGCCCCAAAGCTCCCCAAATGGCGGAATCAAAGTCGCGAAGTTCCCCAAATCAGCGTTTCAAAGCCCCGAAGCTCCCCAAATGAGCTTTTCAAAGCCCCGAAGCTCCCCAAATGGCTGTTTCGAAGCCCCAAAGCTCGCGATATGGCTGTTTCGCAGCCCTGAAGCTCCCCAAATGGCTGTTTCAAAGCCCCAAATCTCCACAAACGGCTGATTCAAAGCCCCAAAGCTCCCCAAATGGCTGTTTCGAATCCCCAAATCTCCCCAAATGGCTGTTTCGAAGCCCCGAAGCTCCCCCAATCAGCGTTTTAGAGCTCCAAAGTTCCCCAAATGGCTGTTTCAAAGCCACAGACCTCACCAAATGGCTGTTTCGAAGCCCCAAAGCTCCCCAAATGGCTGTTTCAAATCCCAAAACTCCCGGATTGGCTGTTTCGAAGCCCCAAATCTCCCCAAATGGCTGTTTCCAAGCCCCAAAGCTCCCCAAATGTCTGTTTCGAAGCCCCAATGCTCCCCAAATCAGCATTTTAGAGCCCCCAAATTCACCAAAATACTTTTTCGAAGGCCCGAAGCTCCCCAAATGGCTGTTTCGAAGCCCCGAAACTCCCCAAATCAGCGTTTTAGAGCCCTGAAGCTCCCCAAATGGCTGTTTACAAGACCCGAAGGTCCCCAAATGGCTGTTTCGAAGCCCCAAAGCTCCCCAAATCAGCGTTTCAAAGCCCCAAAGCTCCCCAAATGGCTGTTTCGAAGCCCGAAAGCTCACCAAATGGCTGTTTCGAAGCACCAAAGCTCCCCAAATGGCTGTTTCGAAGACCCAAATCTCCCAAAATGGCTGTTTCGAAGCCCCAAAACTCCCCAAATGGCTGTTTCGAAGCCCCGAAGCTCCCCCAATCAGCGTTTTAGAGCTCCAAAGCTCCCCAAATGGCTGTTTCAAAGCCCCAAAGCTCACCAAATGGCTTTTTGAAAGCCCCAAACTCCCCAAATGGCTTTTTCAAAGCCCCAAAGCTCCCCAAATGGCTGTTTCGAAGACCCAAATCTCCCAAAATGGCTGTTTCGAAGCCACAAAACTCCCCAAATGGCTGTTTCGAAGCCCCAAAGCTCCCCAAATGGCTGTTTCAAAGCCCCAAAGCTTTCCCAAATGGCTGTTTCGCAGCCCCGAAGCTCACCAAATGTCTGTTTCGAAGCCCCAAAGCTCCCCAAATCAGCGTTTCAAAGCCCCAAAGCTCTACAGATGGCTGTTTCCAAGCCCCAAACCTCCCGAAATGGCTGTTTCAAAGCCCCAAAGCTCCCCAAATGGCTGTTTCGAAGCCCCAAAGCTCCCCGAATGGCGGAATCAAAGTCGCGAAGTTCCCCAAATCAGCGTTTCAAAGCCCTGAAGCTCCCCAAATGGCTG
Organism: Harpia harpyja; assembly: GCF_026419915.1. Taxonomy (NCBI): domain Eukaryota; kingdom Metazoa; phylum Chordata; class Aves; order Accipitriformes; family Accipitridae; genus Harpia; species Harpia harpyja. The sequence continues at coordinate 482,588 of NW_026293422.1, forward strand.
TTTCAAAGCCCCAAATCTCCACAAACGGCTGTTTCAAAGCCCCGAAGCTCCCCAAATGGCTGTTTCGAATCCCCAAATCTCCCGAAATGGCTGTTTCGAAGACCCAAATCTCCCAAAATGGCTGTTTCGAAGCCCCAAAACTCCCCAAATGGCTGTTTCGAAGCCCCGAAGCTCCCCCAATCAGCGTTTTAGAGCTCCAAAGCTCCCCAAATGTCTGTTTCAAAGCCCCAAAGCTCACCAAATGTCTTTTTGAAAGCCCCAAACCTCCCGAAATGGCTGTTTCAAAGCCGCAAAGCTCCCCAAATGGCTGTTTCGAAGCCCCAAAGCTCCCCAAATGGCTGTTTCAAAGCCCCAAAGCTTTCCCAAATGGCTGTTTCGCAGCCCCGAAGCTCACCAAATGGCTGTTTCGAAGCCCCAAAGCTCCCCAAATCAGCCTTTTAGAGCTGCAAAGCTCCCCAAATGGCTGTTTCGAAGCCCCAAAGCTCCCCAAATCAGCGTTTCAAAGCCCCAAAGCTCTACAGATGGCTGTTTCAAAGCCCCAAACCTCCCGAAATGGCTGTTTCAAAGCCCCAAAGCTCCCCAAATCAGCGTTTCAAAGCCCCGAAGCTCCCCAAATGAGCTTTTCAAAGCCCCGAAGCTCCCCAAATGGCTGATTCGAAGCCCCAAAGCTCGCGATATGGCTCTTTCGCAGCCCTGAAGCTCCCCAAATGGCTGTTTCAAAGCCCCAAAGCTCCCCAAATGGCTGTTTCGCAGCCCCAAAGCTCACCAAATGGCTGTTTCGAAGCCCCAAAGCTCCCCTAATCAGCGTTTCAAAGCCCTGAAGCTCCCCAAATGGCTGTTTCGAAGCCCCAAAGCTCCCCGAATGGCGGAATCAAAGTCGCGAAGTTCCCCAAATCAGCGTTTCAAAGCCCCGAAGCTCCCCAAATGGCTGTTTCAAAGCCCCAAATCTCCACAAACGGCTGTTTCAAAGCCCCAAAGCTCCCCAAATGGCTGTTTCGAATCCCCAAATCTCCCGAAATGGCTGTTTCGAAGCCCCAAAGCTCCCCAAATGGCGGAATGAAAGTTGCGAAGCTCCCCAAATCAGCGTTTCAAAGCCCCGAAGCTCCCTAAATGTCTGTTTCAAAGCCCCAAAGCTCCCCAAATGGCTGTTTCGAAGACCCAAATCTCCCAAAATGGCTGTTTCGAAGCCCGAAAGCTCCCCAAATGGCTGTTTCGAAGCCCCGAAGCTCCCCCAATCAGCGTTTTAGAGCTCCAAAGCTCCCCAAATGGCTGTTTCAAAGCCCCAAAGCTCCCCAAATGGCTTTTTGAAAGCCCCAAACTCCCCATATGGCTTTTTCAAAGCCCCAAAGCTCCCCAAATGGCTGTTCCGAAGACCCAAATCTCCCAAAATGGCTGTTTCGAAGCCACAAAACTCCCCAAATGGCTGTTTCGAAGCCCCAAAGCTCCCCAAATGGCTGTTTCAAAGCCCCAAAGCTTTCCCAAATGGCTGTTTCGCAGCCCCGAAGCTCACCAAATGTCTGTTTCGAAGCCCCAAAGCTCCCCAAATCAGCGTTTCAAAGCCCCAAAGCTCTACAGATGGCTGTTTCCAAGCCCCAAACCTCCCGAAATGGCTGTTTCAAAGCCCCAAAGCTCCCCAAATGGCTCTTTCGAAGCCCCAAAGCTCCCCGAATGGCGGAATCAAAGTCGCGAAGTTCCCCAAATCAGCGTTTCAAAGCCCCGAAGCTCCCCAAATGGCTGTTTCAAAGCCCCAAATCTCCACAAACGGCTGTTTCAAAGCCCCAAAGCTCCCCAAATGGCTGTTTCGAATCCCCAAATCTCCCGAAATGGCTGTTTCGAAGCCCCAAAGCTCCCCGAATGGCGGAATCAAAGTCGCGAAGTTCCCCAAATCAGCGTTTTAGAGCCCCGAAGCTCCCCAAATGGCTGTTTCAAAGCCCCAAATCTCCACAAACGGCTTTTTGAAAGCCCCAAACTCCCCATATGGCTTTTTCAAAGCCCCAAAGCTCCCCAAATGGCTGTTCCGAAGACCCAAATCTCCCAAAATGGCTGTTTCGAAGCCACAAAACTCCCCAAATGGCTGTTTCGAAGCCCCAAAGCTCCCCAAATGGCTGTTTCAAAGCCCCAAAGCTTTCCCAAATGGCTGTTTCGCAGCCCCGAAGCTCACCAAATGTCTGTTTCGAAGCCCCAAAGCTCCCCAAATCAGCGTTTCAAAGCCCCAAAGCTCTACAGATGGCTGTTTCCAAGCCCCAAACCTCCCGAAATGGCTGTTTCAAAGCCCCAAAGCTCCCCAAATGGCTGTTTCGAAGCCCCAAAGCTCCCCGAATGGCGGAATCAAAGTCGCGAAGTTCCCCAAATCAGCGTTTCAAAGCCCTGAAGCTCCCCAAATGGCTGTTTCAAAGCCCCAAATCTCCACAAACGGCTGTTTCAAAGCCCCGAAGCTCCCCAAATGGCTGTTTCGAATCCCCAAATCTCCCGAAATGGCTGTTTCGAAGACCCAAATCTCCCAAAATGGCTGTTTCGAAGCCCCAAAACTCCCCAAATGGCTGTTTCGAAGCCCCGAAGCTCCCCCAATCAGCGTTTTAGAGCTCCAAAGCTCCCCAAATGTCTGTTTCAAAGCCCCAAAGCTCACCAAATGTCTTTTTGAAAGCCCCAAACCTCCCGAAATGGCTGTTTCAAAGCCGCAAAGCTCCCCAAATGGCTGTTTCGAAGCCCCAAAGCTCCCCAAATGGCTGTTTCAAAGCCCCAAAGCTTTCCCAAATGGCTGTTTCGCAGCCCCGAAGCTCACCAAATGGCTGTTTCGAAGCCCCAAAGCTCCCCAAATCAGCCTTTTAGAGCTGCAAAGCTCCCCAAATGGCTGTTTCGAAGCCCCAAAGCTCCCCAAATCAGCGTTTCAAAGCCCCAAAGCTCTACAGATGGCTGTTTCAAAGCCCCAAACCTCCCGAAATGGCTGTTTCAAAGCCCCAAAGCTCCCCAAATCAGCGTTTCAAAGCCCCGAAGCTCCCCAAATGAGCTTTTCAAAGCCCCGAAGCTCCCCAAATGGCTGATTCGAAGCCCCAAAGCTCGCGATATGGCTCTTTCGCAGCCCTGAAGCTCCCCAAATGGCTGTTTCAAAGCCCCAAAGCTCCCCAAATGGCTGTTTCGCAGCCCCAAAGCTCACCAAATGGCTGTTTCGAAGCCCCAAAGCTCCCCTAATCAGCGTTTCAAAGCCCCGAAGCTCCCCAAATGAGCTTTTCAAAGCCCCGAAGCTCCCGAAATGGCTGTTTCAAAGCCCCAAAGCTCCCCAAATGGCTCTTTCGAAGCCCCAAAGCTCCCCAAATGGCGGAATGAAAGTTGCGAAGCTCCCCAAATCAGCGTTTCAAAGCCCCGAAGCTCCCCAAATGGCTGTTTCAAAGCCCCAAAGCTCCCCAAATGGCTGTTTCGAAGACCCAAATCTCCCAAAATGGCTGTTTCGAAGCCCCAAAACTCCCCAAATGGCTGTTTCGAAGCCCCGAAGCTCCCCCAATCAGCGTTTTAGAGCTCCAAAGCTCCCCAAATGGCTGTTTCAAAGCCCCAAAGCTCACCAAATGTCTTTTTGAAAGCCCCAAACCTCCCGAAATGGCTGTTTCAAAGCCGCAAAGCTCCCCAAAAGGCTGTTTCGAAGCCCCAAAGCTCCCCAAATGGCTGTTTCAAAGCCCCAAAGCTTTCCCAAATGGCTGTTTCGCAGCCCCGAAGCTCACCAAATGGCTGTTTCGAAGCCCCAAAGCTCCCCAAATCAGCCTTTTAGAGCTGCAAAGCTCCCCAAATGGCTGTTTCGAAGCCCCAAAGCTCCCCAAATCAGCGTTTCAAAGCCCCAAAGCTCTACAGATGGCTGTTTCCAAGCCCCAAACCTCCCGAAATGGCTGTTTCAAAGCCCCAAAGCTCCCCAAATCAGCGTTTCAAAGCCCCGAAGCTCCCCAAATGAGCTTTTCAAAGCCCCGAAGCTCCCCAAATGGCTGATTCGAAGCCCCAAATCTCCACAAACGGCTGTTTCAAAGCCCCAAAGCTCCCCAAATGGCTGTTTCGAATCCCCAAATCTCCCGAAATGGCTGTTTCAAAGCCCCAAAGCTCCCCAAATGGCTGTTTCAAAGCCCCAAAGCTCCCCAAATGGCGGAATCAAAGTCGCGAAGTTCCCCAAATCAGCGTTTCAAAGCCCCGAAGCTCCCCAAATGAGCTTTTCAAAGCCCCGAAGCTCCCCAAATGGCTGTTTCGAAGCCCCAAAGCTCGCGATATGGCTGTTTCGCAGCCCTGAAGCTCCCCAAATGGCTGTTTCAAAGCCCCAAATCTCCACAAACGGCTGATTCAAAGCCCCAAAGCTCCCCAAATGGCTGTTTCGAATCCCCAAATCTCCCCAAATGGCTGTTTCGAAGCCCCGAAGCTCCCCCAATCAGCGTTTTAGAGCTCCAAAGTTCCCCAAATGGCTGTTTCAAAGCCACAGACCTCACCAAATGGCTGTTTCGAAGCCCCAAAGCTCCCCAAATGGCTGTTTCAAATCCCAAAACTCCCGGATTGGCTGTTTCGAAGCCCCAAATCTCCCCAAATGGCTGTTTCCAAGCCCCAAAGCTCCCCAAATGTCTGTTTCGAAGCCCCAATGCTCCCCAAATCAGCATTTTAGAGCCCCCAAATTCACCAAAAGGCTTTTTCGAAGGCCCGAAGCTCCCCAAATGGCTGTTTCGAAGCCCCGAAACTCCCCAAATCAGCGTTTTAGAGCCCTGAAGCTCCCCAAATGGCTGTTTACAAGACCCGAAGGTCCCCAAATGGCTGTTTCGAAGCCCCAAAGCTCCCCAAATCAGCGTTTCAAAGCCCCAAAGCTCCCCAAATGGCTGTTTCGAAGCCCCAAAGCTCCCCAAATGGCTGTTTCAAAGCACCAAAGCTCCACCAATCAGCGTTTTAGAGCTCCAAAGCTCCCCAAATGGCTGTTTCGAAGCCACAAAGCTCACCAAATGGCTGTTTCGAAGCCCCAAAGCTCCCCAAATGGCTGTTTTGAAGACCCAAATCTCCCCAAATGGCTGTTTCGAAGCCACAAAACTCCCCAAACGGCTGTTTCGAAGCCCCAAAGCTCTCCCAATCAGCGTTTTAGAGCTCCAAAGCTCCCCAAATGGGTGTTTCAAACCCCCAAAGCTCACCAAATGGCTTTTTGAAAGCCCCAAACCCCCCAAATGGCTTTTTCAAAGCCCCAAAGCTCACCAAATGGCTGTTTCGAAGAACCAAATCTCCCAAAATGGCTGTTTCGAAGCCATAAAACTCCCCAAATGGCTGTTTCGAAGCCCCAAAGCTCCCCAAATGGCTGTTTCAAAGCCCCAAAGCTCCCCAAATGGCTGTTTCGCAGCCCCAAAGCTCACCAAATGGCTGTTTCGAAGCCCCAAAGCTCCCCAAATCAGCGTTTCAAAGCCCCGAAGCTCCCCAAATGGCTGTTTCGAAGCCCCAAAGCTCCCCGAATGGCGGAATCAAAGTCGCGAAGTTCCCCAAATCAGCATTTCAAAGCCCCGAAGCTCCCCAAATGGCTGTTTCAAAGCCCCAAATCTCCACAAACGGCTGTTTCAAAGCCCCAAAGCTCCCCAAATGGCTGTTTCGAATCCCCAAATCTCCCGAAATGGCTCTTTCGAAGCCCCAAAGCTCCCCAAATGGCGGAATGAAAGTTGCGAAGCTCCCCAAATCAGCGTTTCAAAGCCCCGAAGCTCCCTAAATGGCTGTTTCAAAACCCCAAAGCTCCCCAAATGGCTGTTTCGAAGACCCAAATCTCCCAAAATGGCTGTTTCGAAGCCCCAAAACTCCCCAAATGGCTGTTTCGAAGCCCCGAAGCTCCCCCAATCAGCGTTTTAGAGCTCCAAAGCTCCCCAAATGGCTGTTTCAAAGCCCCAAAGCTCACCAAATGGCTTTTTGAAAGCCCCAAACTCCCCAAATGAGCTTTTTCAAAGCCCCAAAGCTCCCCAAATGGCTGTTCCGAAGACCCAAATCTCCCAAAATGGCTGTTTCGAAGCCACAAAACTCCCCAAATGGCTGTTTCGAAGCCCCAAAGCTCCCCAAATGGCTGTTTCAAAGCCCCAAAGCTTTCCCAAATGGCTGTTTCGCAGCCCCGAAGCTCACCAAATGTCTGTTTCGAAGCCCCAAAGCTCCCCAAATCAGCGTTTCAAAGCCCCAAAGCTCTACAGATGGCTGTTTCCAAGCCCCAAACCTCCCGAAATGGCTGTTTCAAAGCCCCAAAGCTCCCCAAATGGCTCTTTCGAAGCCCCAAAGCTCCCCGAATGGCGGAATCAAAGTCGCGAAGTTCCCCAAATCAGCGTTTCAAAGCCCCGAAACTCCCCAAATGGCTGTTTCGAAGCCCCAAATCTCCACAAACGGCTGATTCAAAGCCCCAAAGCTCCCCAAATGGCTGTTTCGAATCCCCAAATCTCCCGAAATGGCTGTTTCGAAGCCCCAAAGCTCCCCAAATGGCTGTTTCGAAGACCCAAATCTCCCAAAATGGCTGTTTCGAAGCCCCAAAACTCCCCAAATGGTTGTTTCGAAGCCCCGAAGCTCCCCCAATCAGCGTTTTAGAGCTCCAAAGCTCCCCAGATGGCTGTTTCAAAGCCCCAAAGCTCACCAAATGTCTTTTTGAAAGCCCCAAACCTCCCGAAATGGCTGTTTCAAAGCCGCAAAGCTCCCCAAATGGTTGTTTCGAAGCCCCAAAGCTCCCCAAATGGCTGTTTCAAAGCCCCAAAGCTTTCCCAAATGGCTGTTTCGCAGCCCCGAAGCTCACCAAATGTCTGTTTCAAAGCCCCAAAGCTCCCCAAATCAGCCTTTTAGAGCTGCAAAGCTCCCCAAATGGCTGTTTCGAAGCCCCAAAGCTCCCCAAATCAGCGTTTCAAAGCCCCAAAGCTCTACAGATGGCTGTTTCCAAGCCCCAAACCTCCCGAAATGGCTGTTTCAAAGCCCCAAAGCTCCCCAAATCAGCGTTTCAAAGCCCCGAAGCTCCCCAAATGAGCTTTTCAAAGCCCCGAAGCTCCCCAAATGGCTGATTCGAAGCCCCAAAGCTCGCGATATGGCTCTTTCGCAGCCCTGAAGCTCCCCAAATGGCTGTTTCAAAGCCCCAAATCTCCACAAATGGCTGTTTCAAAGCCCCAAAGCTCCCCAAATGGCTGTTTCGAATCCCCAAATCTCCCGAAATGGCTGTTTCAAAGCCCCAAAGCTCCCCAAATGGCTGTTTCAAAGCCCCAAAGCTCCCCAAATGGCGGAATCAAAGTCGCGAAGTTCCCCAAATCAGCGTTTCAAAGCCCCGAAGCTCCCCAAATGAGCTTTTCAAAGCCCCGAAGCTCCCCAAATGGCTGTTTCGAAGCCCCAAAGCTCGCGATATGGCTGTTTCGCAGCCCTTAAGCTCCCCAAATGGCTGTTTCAAAGCCCCAAATCTCCACAAACGGCTGATTCAAAGCCCCAAAGCTCCCCAAATGGCTGTTTTGAATCCCCAAATCTCCCCAAATGGCTGTTTCGAAGCCCCGAAGCTCCCCCAATCAGAGTTTTAGAGCTCCAAAGTTCCCCACATGGCTGTTTCAAAGCCACAGACCTCACCAAATGGCTGTTTCGAAGCCCCAAAGCTCCCCAAATGGCTGTTTCAAATCCCAAAACTCCCAGATTGGCTGTTTCGAAGCCCCAAATCTCCCCAAATGGCTGTTTCCAAGCCCCAAAGCTCCCCAAATGTCTGTTTCGAAGCCCCAATGCTCCCCAAATCAGCATTTTAGAGCCCCCAAATTCACCAAAAGGCTTTTTCGAAGGCCCAAAGCTCCCCAAATGGCTGTTTCGAAGCCCCGAAACTCCCCAAATCAGCGTTTTAGAGCCCTGAAGCTCCCCAAATGGCTGTTTACAAGACCCGAAGGTCCCCAAATGGCTGTTTCGAAGCCCCAAAGCTCCCCAAATCAGCGTTTCAAAGCCCCAAAGCTCCCAAATGGCTGTTTCAAAGCCCCAAAGCTCCCCAAATGGCTGTTTCAAAGCACCAAAGCTCCACCAATCAGAGTTTTAGAGCTCCAAAGCTCCCCAAATGGCTGTTTCGAAGCCCCAAAGCTCACCAAATGGCTGTTTCGAAGACACAAATCTCCCCAAATGGCTGTTTCGAAGCCACAAAACTCCCCAAACGGCTGTTTCGAAGCCCCAAAGCTCTCCCAATCAGCGTTTTAGAGCTCCAAAGCTCCCCAAATGGCTGTTTCAAACCCCCAAAGCTCACCAAATGGCTTTTTGAAAGCCCCAAACCCCCCAAATGGCTTTTTCAAAGCCCCAAAGCTCCCGAAATGGCTGTTTCGAAGACCCAAATCTCCCAAAATGGCTGTTTCGAAACCACAAAGCTCCCCAAATGGCTGTTTCGAAGCCATAAAACTCCCCAAATGGCTGTTTCGAAGCCCCAAAGCTCCCCAAATGGCTGTTTCAAAGCCCCAAAGCTCCCCAAATGGCTGTTTCGCAGCCCCAAAGCTCACCAAATGGCTGTTTCGAAGCCCCAAAGCTCCCCAAATCAGCGTTTCAAAGCCCCGAAGCTCCCCAAATGGCTGTTTAGAAGACCCGAAGCTCCCCAAATGGCTGTTTCGAAGCCCCAAAGTTCCCCAAAACAGCGTTTTAGAGCACTGAAGCTCCCCAAATGGCTGTTTCGAAGCCCCAAAGCTTCCCAAATGGCTGTTTCGAAGCCCCAAAGCTCCCCAAATCAGCGTTTCAAAGCCCCAAAGCTCCCCAAATGGCTGTTTCAAAGCCCCGAAGGTCCCGAAATGGCTGTTTCAAAGCCCCAAAGTTCCCCAAATCAGCGTTTTAGAGCCCTGAAGCTCGGCAAATGGCTGTTTCCAGACCCGAAGATCCATAAATGGCTCTTTCGAAGCCCCAGATTTCCCCAAATCAGCCTTTTAGAGCACTGAAGCTCCCCAAATGGCTGTTTCGAAGCCCCAAAGCTCCCCAAATCAGCGTTTCAAAGCCCGAAGCTCCCCAAATGGCTGTTTCGAAGCCCCAAAGCTCGCGATATGGCTGTTTCGCAGCCCTGAAGCTCCCCAAATGGCTGTTTCAAAGACCCAAAGCTCCCCAAATCAGCGTTTCAAAGCCCCAAAGCTCACCAAATGGCTGTTTCAAAGCCCCAAAGCTCCCAAAATGGCTGTTTCGAAGACCCAAATCTCCCAAAATGGCTGTTTCGAAGCCCCAAAACTCCCCAAATGGCTGTTTCGAAGCCCCAAAGCTCCCCTAATCAGCGTTTTAGAGCTCCAAAGCTCCCCAAATGGCTGTTTCAAAGCCCCAAAGCTCACCAAATGGCTTTTTGAAAGCCCCAAACTCCCCAAATGGCTTTTTCAAAGCCCCAAAGCTCCTGAAATGGCTGTTTCGAAGATCCAAATCTCCCAAAATGGTTGTTTCGAAGCCACAAAACTCCCCAAATGGCTGTTTCGAAGCCCCAAAGCTCCCCAAATGGCTGTTTCAAAGCCCCAAAGCTTTCCCAAATGGCTGTTTCGCAGCCCCGAAGCTCACCAAATGTCTGTTTCAAAGCCCCAAAGCTCCCCAAATCAGCCTTTTAGAGCCCCGAAGCTCCCCAAATGGCTGTTTCGAAGCCCCAAAGCTCCCCAAATCAGCGTTTCAAAGCCCCAAAGCTCTACAGATGGCTGTTTCCAAGCCCCAAACCTCCCGAAATGGCTGTTTCAAAGCCCCAAAGCTCCCCAAATGGCTGTTTCGAAGCCCCAAAGCTCCCCAAATGGCTGTTTCGAAGCCCCAAAGCTCGCGATATGGCTGTTTCGCAGCCCTGAAGCTCCCCAAATGGCTGTTTCAAAGCCCCAAATCTCCACAAACGGCTGTTTCAAAGCCCCAAAGCTCCCCAAATGGCTGTTTCGAATCCCCAAATCTCCCGAAATGGCTGTTTCAAAGCCCCAAAGCTCCCCAAATGGCTGTTTCGAAGCCCCAAAGCTCCCCAAATGGCGGAATGAAAGTCGCGAAGTTCCCCAAATCAGCGTTTCAAAGTCCCGAAGCTCCCCAAATGAGCTTTTCAAAGCCCCGAAGCTCCCCAAATGGCTGTTTCGAAGCCCCAAAGCTCACGATATGGCTGTTTCGAAGCCCCAAAGCTCCCCAAATGGCTCTTTCGAAGCCCCCAAAATCCCCAAATGGCTGTTTCGAAGCCCCAAAGCTCTCCCAATCAGCGTTTTAGAGCCCCAAACCTCCCGAAATGGCTGTTTCAAACCCCCAAAGCTCACCAAATGGCTTTTTGAAAGCCCCAAACCCCCCAAATGGCTTTTTCAAAGCCCCAAAGCTCCCGAAATGGCTGTTTCAAAGCCCCAAATCTCCACAAACGGCTGTTTCAAAGCCCCAAAGCTCCCCAAATGGCTGTTTCGAAGCCCCGAAGCTCCCCCAATCAGCGTTTTAGAGCTCCAAAGCTCCCCAAATGGCTGTTTCAAAGCCCCAAAGCTCACCAAATGGATTTTTGAAAGCCCCAAACTCCCCAAATGGCTTTTTCAAAGCCCCAAAGCTCACCAAATGGCTGTTTCGAAGACCCAAATCTCCCAAAATGGCTGTTTCGAAGCCACAAAACTCCCCAAATGGCTGTTTCGAAGCCCCAAAGCTCCCCAAATGGCTGTTTCAAAGCCCCAAAGCTTTCCCAAATGGCTGTTTCGCAGCCCCGAAGCTCACCAAATGGCTGTTTCAAAGCCCCAAAGCTCCCCAAATCAGCCTTTTAGAGCCCCGAAGCTCCCCAAATGGCTGTTTCGAAGCCCCAAAGCTCCCCAAATCAGCGTTTCAAAGCCCCAAAGCTCTACAGATGGCTGTTTCCAAGCCCCAAACCTCCCGAAATTGCTGTTTCAAAGCCCCAAAGCTCCCCAAATGGCTGTTTCGAAGCCCCAAAGCTCCCCGAATGGCGGAATCAAAGTCGCGAAGTTCCCCAAATCAGCGTTTCAAAGCCCCGAAGCTCCCCAAATGGCTGTTTCAAAGCCCCAAATCTCCACAAACGGCTGTTTCAAAGCCCCAAAGCTCCCCAAATGGCTGTTTCGAATCCCCAAATCTCCCGAAATGGCTGTTTCGAAGCCCCAAAACTCCCCAAATGGCGGAATGAAAGTTGCGAAGCTCCCCAAAACAGCGTTTCAAAGCCCCGAAGCTCCCCAAATGGCTGTTTCAAAGCCCCAAAGCTCCCCAAATGGCTGTTTCGAAGACCCAAATCTCCCAAAATGGCTGTTTCGAAGCCCCAAAACTCCCCAAATGGCTGTTTCGAAGCCCCGAAGCTCCCCCAATCAGCGTTTTAGAGCTCCAAAGCTCCCCAAATGGCTGTTTCAAAGCCCCAAAGCTCACCAAATGTCTTTTTGAAAGCCCCAAACCTCCCGAAATGGCTGTTTCAAAGCCGCAAAGCTCCCCAAATGGCTGTTTCGAAGCCCCAAAGCTCCCCAAATGGCTGTTTCAAAGCCCCAAAGCTTTCCCAAATGGCTGTTTCGCAGCCCCGAAGCTCACCAAATGGCTGTTTCGAAGCCCCAAAGCTCCCCAAATCAGCCTTTTAGAGCTGCAAAGCTCCCCAAATGGCTGTTTCGAAGCCCCAAAGCTCCCCAAATCAGCGTTTCAAAGCCCCAAAGCTCTACAGATGGCTGTTTCAAAGCCCCAAACCTCCCGAAATGGCTGTTTCAAAGCCCCAAAGCTCCCCAAATCAGCGTTTCAAAGCCCCGAAGCTCCCCAAATGAGCTTTTCAAAGCCCCGAAGCTCCCCAAATGGCTGATTCGAAGCCCCAAAGCTCGCGATATGGCTCTTTCGCAGCCCTGAAGCTCCCCAAATGGCTGTTTCAAAGCCCCAAAGCTCCCCAAATGGCTGTTTCGCAGCCCCAAAGCTCACCAAATGGCTGTTTCGAAGCCCCAAAGCTCCCCTAATCAGCGTTTCAAAGCCCCGAAGCTCCCCAAATGGCTGTTTCGAAGCCCCAAAGCTCCCCGAATGGCGGAATCAAAGTCGCGAAGTTCCCCAAATCAGCGTTTCAAAGCCCCGAAGCTCCCCAAATGAGCTTTTCAAAGCCCCGAAGCTCCCCAAATGGCTGTTTCGAAGCCCCAAAGCTCGCGATATGGCTGTTTCGCAGCCCTGAAGCTCCCCAAATGGCTGTTTCAAAGCCCCAAATCTCCACAAACGGCTGATTCAAAGCCCCAAAGCTCCCCAAATGGCTGTTTCGAATCCCCAAATCTCCCCAAATGGCTGTTTCGAAGCCCCGAAGCTCCCCCAATCAGCGTTTTAGAGCTCCAAAGTTCCCCAAATGGCTGTTTCAAAGCCACAGACCTCACCAAATGGCTGTTTCGAAGCCCCAAAGCTCCCCAAATATCTGTTTCGAAGCCCCAATGCTCCCCAAATCAGCATTTTAGAGCCCCCAAATTCACCAAAAGTCTTTTTCGAAGGCCCGAAGCTCCCCAAATGGCTGTTTCGAAGCCCCGAAACTCCCCAAATCAGCGTTTTAGAGCCCTGAAGCACCCCAAATGGCTGTTTACAAGACCCGAAGGTCCCCAAATGGCTGTTTCGAAGCCCCAAAGCTCCCCAAATCAGCGTTTCAAAGCCCCAAAGCTCCCCAAATGGCTGTTTCGCAGCCCCAAAGCTCCCCAAATGGCTGTTTCAAAGCACCAAAGCTCCACCAATCAGCGTTTTAGAGCTCCAAAGCTCCCCAAATGGCTGTTTCGAAGCCCCAAAGCTCACCAAATGGCTGTTTCGAAGCCCCAAAGCTCCCCAAATGGCTGTTTTGAAGACCCAAATCTCCCCAAATGGCTGTTTCGAAGCCACAAAACTCCCCAAACGGCTGTTTCGAAGCCCCAAAGCTCTCCCAATCAGCGTTTTAGAGCTCCAAAGCTCCCCAAATGGCTGTTTCAAACCCCCAAAGCTCACCAAATGGCTTTTTGAAAGCCCCAAACCCCCCAAATGGCTTTTTCAAAGCCCCAAAGCTCCCGAAATGGCTGTTTTGAAGAACCAAATCTCCCAAAATGGCTGTTTCGAAGCCATAAAACTCCCCAAATGGCTGTTTCGAAGCCCCAAAGCTCCCCAAATGGCTGTTTCAAAGCCCCAAAGCTCCCCAAATGGCTGTTTCGCAGCCCCAAAGCTCACCAAATGGCTGTTTCGAAGCCCCAAAGCTCCCCAAATCAGCGTTTCAAAGCCCCGAAGCTCCCCAAATGGCTGTTTCAAAGCCCCAAAGCTCCCCAAATGGCTGTTTCGAATCCCCAAATCTCCCGAAATGGCTGTTTCAAAGCACCAAAGCTCCCCAAATGGCGGAATGAAAGTTGCGAAGCTCCCCAAATCAGCGTTTCAAAGCCCCGAAGCTCACCAAATGTCTGTTTCAAAGCCCCAAAGCTCTACAGATGGCTGTTTCCAAGCCCCAAACCTCCCAAAATGGCTGTTTCGAAGCCCCAAAACTCCCCAAATGGCTGTTTCGAAGCCCCGAAGCTCCCCCAATCAGCGTTTTAGAGCTCCAAAGCTCCCCAAATGGCTGTTTCAAAGCCCCAAAGCTCACCAAATGGCTTTTTGAAAGCCCCAAACTCCCCAAATGGCTTTTTCAAAGCCCCAAAGCTCCCCAAATGGCTGTTTCGAAGCCCCAAAGCTCCCCAAATGGCTGTTTCAAAGCCCCAAAGCTCCCCAAATGGCTCTTTCGAAGCCCCAAAGCTCCCCGAATGGCGGAATCAAAGTCGCGAAGTTCCCCAAATCAGCGTTTCAAAGCCCCGAAGCTCCCCAAATGGCTGTTTCAAAGCCCCAAATCTCCACAAACGGCTGTTTCAAAGCCCCAAAGCTCCCCAAATGGCTGTTTCGAATCCCCAAATCTCCCGAAATGGCTGTTTCGAAGCCCCAAAGCTCCCCAAATGGCGGAATGAAAGTTGCGAAGCTCCCCAAATCAGCGTTTCAAAGCCCCGAAGCTCCCCAAATGGCTGTTTCAAAGCCCCAAAGCTCCCCAAATGGCTGTTTCGAAGACCCAAATCTCCCAAAATGGCTGTTTCGAAGCCCCAAAACTCCCCAAATGGCTGTTTCGAAGCCCCGAAGCTCCCCCAATCAGCGTTTTAGAGCTCCAAAGCTCCCCAAATGGCTGTTTCAAAGCCCCAAAGCTCACCAAATGTCTTTTTGAAAGCCCCAAACCTCCCGAAATGGCTGTTTCAAAGCCGCAAAGCTCCCCAAATGGCTGTTTCGAAGCCCCAAAGCTCCCCAAATGGCTGTTTCAAAGCCCCAAAGCTTTCCCAAATGGCTGTTTCGCAGCCCCGAAGCTCACCAAATGTCTGTTTCAAAGCCCCAAAGCTCCCCAAATCAGCCTTTTAGAGCTGCAAAGCTCCCCAAATGGCTGTTTCGAAGCCCCAAAGCTCCCCAAATCAGCGTTTCAAAGCCCCAAAGCTCTACAGATGGCTGTTTCCAAGCCCCAAACCTCCCGAAAGGGCTGTTTCAAAGCCCCAAAGCTCCCCAAATCAGCGTTTCAAAGCCCCGAAGCTCCCCAAATGAGCTTTTCAAAGCCCCGAAGCTCCCGAAATGGCTGATTCGAAGCCCCAAAGCTCGCGATATGGCTCTTTCGCAGCCCTGAAGCTCCCCCAATGGCTGTTTCAAAGCCCCAAATCTCCACAAACGGCTGTTTCAAAGCCCCAAAGCTCCCCAAATGGCTGTTTCGAATCCCCAAATCTCCCGAAATGGCTGTTTCAAAGCCCCAAAGCTCCCCAAATGGCTGTTTCAAAGCCCCAAAGCTCCCCAAATGGCGGAATCAAAGTCGCGAAGTTCCCCAAATCAGCGTTTCAAAGCCCCGAAGCTCCCCAAATGAGCTTTTCAAAGCCCCGAAGCTCCCCAAATGGCTGTTTCGAAGCCCCAAAGCTCGCGATATGGCTGTTTCGCAGCCCTGAAGCTCCCCAAATGGCTGTTTCAAAGCCCCAAATCTCCACAAACGGCTGATTCAAAGCCCCAAAGCTCCCCAAATGGCTGTTTCGAATCCCCAAATCTCCCCAAATGGCTGTTTCAAAGCCCCGAAGCTCCCCCAATCAGCGTTTTAGAGCTCCAAAGTTCCCCAAATGGCTGTTTCAAAGCCACAGACCTCCCCAAATGGCTGTTTCAAATCCCAAAGCTCCCCAAATGGCTGTTTCAAAGCACCAAAGCTCCACCAATCAGCGTTTTAGAGCTCCAAAGCTCCCCAAATGGCTGTTTTGAAGACCCAAATCTCCCCAAATGGCTGTTTCGAAGCCACAAAACTCCCCAAACGGCTGTTTCGAAGCCCCAAAGCTCTCCCAATCAGCGTTTTAGAGCTCCAAAGCTCCCCAAATGGCTGTTTCAAACCCCCAAAGCTCACCAAATGGCTTTTTGAAAGCCCCAAACCCCCCAAATGGCTTTTTCAAATCCCCAAAGCTCCCGAAATGGCTGTTTCGAAGAACCAAATCTCCCAAAATGGCTGTTTCGAAGGCATAAAACTCCCCAAATGGCTGTTTCGAAGCCCCAAAGCTCCCCAAATGGCTGTTTCAAAGCCCCAAAGCTCCCCAAATGGCTGTTTCGCAGTCCCAAAGCTCACCAAATGGCTGTTTCGAAGCCCCAAAGCTCCCCAAATCAGCATTTCAAAGCCCCAAAGCTCCCCAAATGGCTGTTTCGAAGCCCCAAAGCTCCCCAAATCAGCGTTTCAAAGCCCCGAAGCTCACCAAATGTCTGTTTCAAAGCCCCAAAGCTCCCCAAATGGCTGTTTCGAAGACCCAAATCTCCCAAAATGGCTGTTTCGAAGCCCCAAAACTCCCCAAATGGCTGTTTCGAAGCCCCGAAGCTCCCCCAATCAGCGTTTTAGAGCTCCAAAGCTCCCCAAATGGCTGTTTCAAAGCCCCAAAGCTCACCAAATGGCTTTTTGAAAGCCCCAAACTCCCCAAATGGCTTTTTCAAAGCCCCAAAGCTCCCCAAATGGCTGTTTCCAAGCCCCAAACCTCCCGAAATGGCTGTTTCAAAGCCCCAAAGCTCCCCAAATGGCTCTTTCGAAGCCCCAAAGCTCCCCGAATGGCGGAATCAAAGTCGCGAAGTTCCCCAAATCAGCGTTTCAAAGCCCCGAAGCTCCCCAAATGGCTGTTTCAAAGCCCCAAATCTCCACAAACGGCTGTTTCAAAGCCCCAAAGCTCCCCAAATGGCTGTTTCGAATCCCCAAATCTCCCGAAATGGCTGTTTCGAAGCCCCAAAGCTCCCCAAATGGCGGAATGAAAGTTGCGAAGCTCCCCAAATCAGCGTTTCAAAGCCCCGAAGCTCCCCAAATGGCTGTTTCAAAGCCCCAAAGCTCCCCAAATGGCTGTTTCGAAGACCCAAATCTCCCAAAATGGCTGTTTCGAAGCCCCAAAACTCCCCAAATGGCTGTTTCGAAGCCCCGAAGCTCCCCCAATCAGCGTTTTAGAGCTCCAAAGCTCCCCAAATGGCTGTTTCAAAGCCCCAAAGCTCACCAAATGTCTTTTTGAAAGCCCCAAACCTCCCGAAATGGCTGTTTCAAAGCCCCAAAGCTCCCCAAATGGCTGTTTCGAAGCCCCAAAGCTCCCCAAATGGCTGTTTCAAAGCCCCAAAGCTTTCCCAAATGGCTGTTTCGCAGCCCCGAAGCTCACCAAATGTCTGTTTCAAAGCCCCAAAGCTCCCCAAATCAGCCTTTTAGAGCTGCAAAGCTCCCCAAATGGCTGTTTCGAAGCCCCAAAGCTCCCCAAATCAGCGTTTCAAAGCCCCAAAGCTCTACAGATGGCTGTTTCCAAGCCCCAAACCTCCCGAAAGGGCTGTTTCAAAGCCCCAAAGCTCCCCAAATCAGCGTTTCAAAGCCCCGAAGCTCCCCAAATGAGCTTTTCAAAGCCCCGAAGCTCCCGAAATGGCTGATTCGAAGCCCCAAAGCTCGCGATATGGCTCTTTCGCAGCCCTGAAGCTCCCCAAATGGCTGTTTCAAAGCCCCAAATCTCCACAAACGGCTCTTTCAAAGCCCCAAAGCTCCCCAAATGGCTGTTTCGAATCCCCAAATCTCCCGAAATGGCTGTTTCAAAGCCCCAAAGCTCCCCAAATGGCTGTTTCAAAGCCCCAAAGCTCCCCAAATGGCGGAATCAAAGTCGCGAAGTTCCCCAAATCAGCGTTTCAAAGCCCCGAAGCTCCCCAAATGAGCTTTTCAAAGCCCCGAAGCTCCCCAAATGGCTGTTTCGAAGCCCCAAAGCTCGCGATATGGCTGTTTCGCAGCCCTGAAGCTCCCCAAATGGCTGTTTCAAAGCCCCAAATCTCCACAAACGGCTGATTCAAAGCCCCAAAGCTCCCCAAATGGCTGTTTCGAATCCCCAAATCTCCCCAAATGGCTGTTTCGAAGCCCCGAAGCTCCCCCAATCAGCGTTTTAGAGCTCCAAAGTTCCCCAAATGGCTGTTTCAAAGCCACAGACCTCCCCAAATGGCTGTTTCAAATCCCAAAGCTCCCCAAATGGCTGTTTCAAAGCACCAAAGCTCCACCAATCAGCGTTTTAGAGCTCCAAAGCTCCCCAAATGGCTGTTTTGAAGACCCAAATCTCCCCAAATGGCTGTTTCGAAGCCACAAAACTCCCCAAACGGCTGTTTCGAAGCCCCAAAGCTCTCCCAATCAGCGTTTTAGAGCTCCAAAGCTCCCCAAATGGGTGTTTCAAACCCCCAAAGCTCACCAAATGGCTTTTTGAAAGCCCCAAACCCCCCAAATGGCTTTTTCAAAGCCCCAAAGCTCCCGAAATGGCTGTTTCGAAGAACCAAATCTCCCAAAATGGCTGTTTCGAAGGCATAAAACTCCCCAAATGGCTGTTTCGAAGCCCCAAAGCTCCCCAAATGGCTGTTTCAAAGCCCCAAAGCTCCCCAAATGGCTGTTTCGCAGTCCCAAAGCTCACCAAATGGCTGTTTCGAAGCCCCAAAGCTCCCCAAATCAGCATTTCAAAGCCCCAAAGCTCCCCAAATGGCTGTTTCGAAGCCCCAAAGCTCCCCAAATCAGCGTTTCAAAGCCCCAAAGCTACCCAAATGGCTGTTTCAAAGCCCCAAAGCTCCCCGAATGGCGGAATCAAAGTCGCGAAGTTCCCCAAATCAGCGTTTCAAAGCCCCGAAGCTCCCCAAATGGCTGTTTCAAAGCTCCAAATCTCCACAAACGGCTGTTTCAAAGCCCCAAAGCTCCCCAAATGGCTGTTTCGAAGACCCAAATCTCCCAAAATGGCTGTTTCGAAGCCACAAAACTCCCCAAATGGCTGTTTCGAAGCCCCAAAGCTCCCCAAATGGCTGTTTCAAAGCCCCAAAGCTTTCCCAAATGGCTGTTTCAAAGCCCCGAAGCTCACCAAATGTCTGTTTCGAAGCCCCAAAGCTCCCCAAATCAGCGTTTCAAAGCCCCAAAGCTCTACAGATGGCTGTTTCCAAGCCCCAAACCTCCCGAAATGGCTGTTTCAAAGCCCCAAAGCTCCCCAAATGGCTGTTTCGAAGCCCCAAAGCTCCCCAAATGGCGGAATCAAAGTCGCGAACTTCCCCAAATCAGCGTTTCAAAGCCCCGAAGCTCCCCAAATGGCTGTTTCAAAGCCCCAAAGCTCCCCAAATGGCTGTTTCGAAGACCCAAATCTCCCAAAATGGCTGTTTCGAAGCCCCAAAACTCCCCAAATGGCTGTTTCGAAGCCCCGAAGCTCCCCCAATCAGCGTTTTAGAGCTCCAAAGCTCCCCAAATGGCTGTTTCAAAGCCCCAAAGCTCACCAAATGTCTTTTTGAAAGCCCCAAACCTCCCGAAATGGCTGTTTCAAAGCCGCAAAGCTCCCCAAATGGCTGTTTCGAAGCCCCAAAGCTCCCCAAATGGCTGTTTCAAAGCCCCAAAGCTTTCCCAAATGGCTGTTTCGCAGCCCCGAAGCTCACCAAATGTCTGTTTCAAAGCCCCAAAGCTCCCCAAATCAGCCTTTTAGAGCTGCAAAGCTCCCCAAATGGCTGTTTCGAAGCCCCAAAGCTCCCCAAATCAGCGTTTCAAAGCCCCAAAGCTCTACAGATGGCTGTTTCCAAGCCCCAAACCTCCCGAAAGGGCTGTTTCAAAGCCCCAAAGCTCCCCAAATCAGCGTTTCAAAGCCCCGAAGCTCCCCAAATGAGCTTTTCAAAGCCCCGAAGCTCCCGAAATGGCTGATTCGAAGCCCCAAAGCTCGCGATATGGCTCTTTCGCAGCCCTGAAGCTCCCCCAATGGCTGTTTCAAAGCCCCAAATCTCCACAAACGGCTGTTTCAAAGCCCCAAAGCTCCCCAAATGGCTGTTTCGAATCCCCAAATCTCCCGAAATGGCTGTTTCAAAGCCCCAAAGCTCCCCAAATGGCGGAATCAAAGTCGCGAAGTTCCCCAAATCAGCGTTTCAAAGCCCCGAAGCTCCCCAAATGAGCTTTTCAAAGCCCCGAAGCTCCCCAAATGGCTGTTTCGAAGCCCCAAAGCTCGCGATATGGCTGTTTCGCAGCCCTGAAGCTCCCCAAATGGCTGTTTCAAAGCCCCAAATCTCACCAAATGGCTGTTTCGAATCCCCAAATCTCCCCAAATGGCTGTTTCGAAGCCCCAAAGCTCCCCCAATCAGCGTTTTAGAGCTCCAAAGTTCCCCAAATGGCTTTTTCAAAGCCACAGACCTCACCAAATGGCTGTTTCGAAGCCCCAAAGCTCCCCAAATGGCTGTTTCAAATCCCAAAACTCCCGGATTGGCTGTTTCGAAGCCCCAAATCTCCCCAAATGGCTGTTTCCAAGCACCAAAGCTCCCCAAATGTCTGTTTCGAAGCACCAGTGCTCTCCCAATCAGCGTTTTAGAGCTCCAAAGCTCCCCAAATGGCTGTTTCAAACCCCCAAAGCTCACCAAATGGCTTTTTGAAAGCCCGAAACCCCCCAAATGGCTGTTTCGCAGCCCCAAAGCTCCCCAAATGGCTGTTTCAAAGCACCAAAGCTCCACCAATCAGCGTTTTAGAGCTCCAAAGCTCCCCAAATGGCTGTTTCGAAGACCCAAATCTCCCCAAATGGCTGTTTCGAAGCCACAAAACTCCCCAAACGGCTGTTTCGAAGCCCCAAAGCTCTCCCAATCAGCGTTTTAGAGCTCCAAAGCTCCCCAAATGGGTGTTTCAAACCCCCAAAGCTCACCAAATGGCTTTTTGAAAGCCCCAAACCCCCCAAATGGCTTTTTCAAAGCCCCAAAGCTCCCGAAATGGCTGTTTCGAAGAACCAAATCTCCCAAAATGGCTGTTTCGAAGCCATAAAACTCCCCAAATGGCTGTTTCGAAGCCCCAAAGCTCCCCAAATGGCTGTTTCAAAGCCCCAAAGCTCCCCAAATGGCTGTTTCGCAGCCCCAAAGCTCACCAAATGGCTGTTTCGAAGCCCCAAAGCTCCCCAAATCAGCGTTTCAAAGCCCCGAAGCTCCCCAAATGGCTGTTTCAAAGCCCCAAAGCTCCCCAAATGGCTGTTTCGAAGCCCCAAAGCTCCCCAAATCAGCGTTTCAAAGCCCCAAAGCTACCCAAATGGCTGTTTCAAAGCCCCAAAGCTCCCCGAATGGCGGAATCAAAGTCGCGAAGTTCCCCAAATCAGCGTTTCAAAGCCCCGAAGCTCCCCAAATGGCTGTTTCAAAGCTCCAAATCTCCACAAACGGCTGTTTCAAAGCCCCAAAGCTCCCCAAATGGCTGTTTCGAAGACCCAAATCTCCCAAAATGGCTGTTTCGAAGCCACAAAACTCCCCAAATGGCTGTTTCGAAGCCCCAAAGCTCCCCAAATGGCTGTTTCAAAGCCCCAAAGCTTTCCCAAATGGCTGTTTCGCAGCCCCGAAGCTCACCAAATGTCTGTTTCGAAGCCCCAAAGCTCCCCAAATCAGCGTTTCAAAGCCCCAAAGCTCTACAGATGGCTGTTTCCAAGCCCCAAACCTCCCGAAATGGCTGTTTCAAAGCCCCAAAGCTCCCCAAATGGCTGTTTCGAAGCCCCAAAGCTCCCCAAATGGCGGAATCAAAGTCGCGAACTTCCCCAAATCAGCGTTTCAAAGCCCCGAAGCTCCCCAAATGGCTGTTTCAAAGCCCCAAAGCTCCCCAAATGGCTGTTTCGAAGACCCAAATCTCCCAAAATGGCTGTTTCGAAGCCCCAAAACTCCCCAAATGGCTGTTTCGAAGCCCCGAAGCTCCCCCAATCAGCGTTTTAGAGCTCCAAAGCTCCCCAAATGGCTGTTTCAAAGCCCCAAAGCTCTACAGATGGCTGTTTGAAAGCCCCAAACCTCCCGAAATGGCTGTTTCAAAGCCGCAAAGCTCCCCAAATGGCTGTTTCGAAGCCCCAAAGCTCCACAAACGGCTGTTTCAAAGCCCCAAAGCTTTCCCAAATGGCTGTTTCGCAGCCCCGAAGCTCACCAAATGTCTGTTTCAAAGCCCCAAAGCTCCCCAAATCAGCCTTTTAGAGCTGCAAAGCTCCCCAAATGGCTGTTTCGAAGCCCCAAAGCTCCCCAAATCAGCGTTTCAAAGCCCCAAAGCTCTACAGATGGCTGTTTCCAAGCCCCAAACCTCCCGAAATGGCTGTTTCAAAGCCCCAAAGCTCCCCAAATCAGCGTTTCAAAGCCCCGAAGCTCCCCAAATGAGCTTTTCAAAGCCCCGAAGCTCCCCAAATGGCTGATTCGAAGCCCCAAAGCTCGCGATATGGCTCTTTCGCAGCCCTGAAGCTCCCCAAATGGCTGTTTCAAAGCCCCAAATCTCCACAAACGGCTGTTTCAAAGCCCCAAAGCTCCCCAAATGGCTGTTTCGAATCCCCAAATCTCCCGAAATGGCTGTTTCAAAGCCCCAAAGCTCCCCAAATGGCGGAATCAAAGTCGCGAAGTTCCCCAAATCAGCGTTTCAAAGCCCCGAAGCTCCCCAAATGAGCTTTTCAAAGCCCCGAAGCTCCCCAAATGGCTGTTTCGAAGCCCCAAAGCTCGCGATATGGCTGTTTCGCAGCCCTGAAGCTCCCCAAATGGCTGTTTCAAAGCCCCAAATCTCACCAAATGGCTGTTTCGAATCCCCAAATCTCCCCAAATGGCTGTTTCGAAGCCCCAAAGCTCCCCCAATCAGCGTTTTAGAGCTCCAAAGTTCCCCAAATGGCTTTTTCAAAGCCACAGACCTCACCAAATGGCTGTTTCGAAGCCCCAAAGCTCCCCAAATGGCTGTTTCAAATCCCAAAACTCCCGGATTGGCTGTTTCGAAGCCCCAAATCTCCCCAAATGGCTGTTTCCAAGCACCAAAGCTCCCCAAATGTCTGTTTCGAAGCACCAGTGCTCTCCCAATCAGCGTTTTAGAGCTCCAAAGCTCCCCAAATGGCTGTTTCAAACCCCCAAAGCTCACCAAATGGCTTTTTGAAAGCCCGAAACCCCCCAAATGGCTGTTTCGCAGCCCCAAAGCTCCCCAAATGGCTGTTTCAAAGCACCAAAGCTCCACCAATCAGCGTTTTAGAGCTCCAAAGCTCCCCAAATGGCTGTTTCGAAGACCCAAATCTCCCCAAATGGCTGTTTCGAAGCCACAAAACTCCCCAAACGGCTGTTTCGAAGCCCCAAAGCTCTCCCAATCAGCGTTTTAGAGCTCCAAAGCTCCCCAAATGGCTGTTTCAAACCCCCAAAGCTCACCAAATGGCTTTTTGAAAGCCCCAAACCCCCCAAATGGCTTTTTCAAAGCCCCAAAGCTCCCGAAATGGCTGTTTTGAAGAACCAAATCTCCCAAAATGGCTGTTTCGAAGCCATAAAACTCCCCAAATGGCTGTTTCGAAGCCCCAAAGCTCCCCAAATGGCTGTTTCAAAGCCCCAAAGCTCCCCAAATGGCTGTTTCGCAGCCCCAAAGCTCACCAAATGGCTGTTTCGAAGCCCCAAAGCTCCCCAAATCAGCGTTTCAAAGCCCCGAAGCTCCCCAAATGGCTGTTTCAAAGCCCCAAAGCTCCCCAAATGGCTGTTTCAAAGCCCCAAAGCTCCCCAAATGGCTGTTTCGAATCCCCAAATCTCACGAAATGGCTGTTTCAAAGCACCAAAGCTCCCCAAATGGCGGAATGAAAGTTGCGAAGCTCCCCAAATCAGCGTTTCAAAGCCCCGAAGCTCACCAAATGTCTGTTTCAAAGCCCCAAAGCTCCCCAAATGGCTGTTTCCAAGCCCCAAACCTCCCAAAATGGCTGTTTCGAAGCCCCAAAACTCCCCAAATGGCTGTTTCGAAGCCCCGAAGCTCCCCCAATCAGCGTTTTAGAGCTCCAAAGCTCCCCAAATGGCTGTTTCAAAGCCCCAAAGCTCACCAAATGGCTTTTTGAAAGCCCCAAACTCCCCAAATGGCTTTTTCAAAGCCCCAAAGCTCCCCAAATGGCTGTTTCCAAGCCCCAAACCTCCCGAAATGGCTGTTTCAAAGCCCCAAAGCTCCCCAAATGGATCTTTCGAAGCCCCAAAGCT
This sequence comes from Harpia harpyja, assembly GCF_026419915.1. NCBI lineage: Eukaryota > Metazoa > Chordata > Aves > Accipitriformes > Accipitridae > Harpia > Harpia harpyja. Next base: position 505,877 of record NW_026293422.1, read on the forward strand.
CCCCGAATGGCGGAATCAAAGTCGCGAAGTTCCCCAAATCAGCGTTTCAAAGCCCCGAAGCTCCCCAAATGGCTGTTTCAAAGCCCCAAATCTCCACAAACGGCTGTTTCAAAGCCCCAAAGCTCCCCAAATGGCTGTTTCGAATCCCCAAATCTCCCGAAATGGCTGTTTCGAAGCCCCAAAGCTCCCCAAATGGCGGAATGAAAGTTGCGAAGCTCCCCAAATCAGCGTTTCAAAGCCCCGAAGCTCCCCAAATGGCTGTTTCAAAGCCCCAAAGCTCCCCAAATGGCTGTTTCGAAGACCCAAATCTCCCAAAATGGCTGTTTCGAAGCCCCAAAACTCCCCAAATGGCTGTTTCGAAGCCCCGAAGCTCCCCCAATCAGCGTTTTAGAGCTCCAAAGCTCCCCAAATGGCTGTTTCAAAGCCCCAAAGCTCACCAAATGTCTTTTTGAAAGCCCCAAACCTCCCGAAATGGCTGTTTCAAAGCCGCAAAGCTCCCCAAATGGCTGTTTCGAAGCCCCAAAGCTCCCCAAATGGCTGTTTCAAAGCCCCAAAGCTTTCCCAAATGGCTGTTTCGCAGCCCCGAAGCTCACCAAATGTCTGTTTCAAAGCCCCAAAGCTCCCCAAATCAGCCTTTTAGAGCTGCAAAGCTCCCCAAATGGCTGTTTCGAAGCCCCAAAGCTCCCCAAATCAGCGTTTCAAAGCCCCAAAGCTCTACAGATGGCTGTTTCCAAGCCCCAAACCTCCCGAAAGGGCTGTTTCAAAGCCCCAAAGCTCCCCAAATCAGCGTTTCAAAGCCCCGAAGCTCCCCAAATGAGCTTTTCAAAGCCCCGAAGCTCCCGAAATGGCTGATTCGAAGCCCCAAAGCTCGCGATATGGCTCTTTCGCAGCCCTGAAGCTCCCCCAATGGCTGTTTCAAAGCCCCAAATCTCCACAAACGGCTGTTTCAAAGCCCCAAAGCTCCCCAAATGGCTGTTTCGAATCCCCAAATCTCCCGAAATGGCTGTTTCAAAGCCCCAAAGCTCCCCAAATGGCTGTTTCAAAGCCCCAAAGCTCCCCAAATGGCGGAATCAAAGTCGCGAAGTTCCCCAAATCAGCGTTTCAAAGCCCCGAAGCTCCCCAAATGAGCTTTTCAAAGCCCCGAAGCTCCCCAAATGGCTGTTTCGAAGCCCCAAAGCTCGCGATATGGCTGTTTCGCAGCCCTGAAGCTCCCCAAATGGCTGTTTCAAAGCCCCAAATCTCCACAAACGGCTGATTCAAAGCCCCAAAGCTCCCCAAATGGCTGTTTCGAATCCCCAAATCTCCCCAAATGGCTGTTTCAAAGCCCCGAAGCTCCCCCAATCAGCGTTTTAGAGCTCCAAAGTTCCCCAAATGGCTGTTTCAAAGCCACAGACCTCCCCAAATGGCTGTTTCAAATCCCAAAGCTCCCCAAATGGCTGTTTCAAAGCACCAAAGCTCCACCAATCAGCGTTTTAGAGCTCCAAAGCTCCCCAAATGGCTGTTTTGAAGACCCAAATCTCCCCAAATGGCTGTTTCGAAGCCACAAAACTCCCCAAACGGCTGTTTCGAAGCCCCAAAGCTCTCCCAATCAGCGTTTTAGAGCTCCAAAGCTCCCCAAATGGCTGTTTCAAACCCCCAAAGCTCACCAAATGGCTTTTTGAAAGCCCCAAACCCCCCAAATGGCTGTTTACAAGCCCCAAAGCTCCCGAAATGGCTGTTTCGAAGAACCAAATCTCCCAAAATGGCTGTTTCGAAGCCATAAAACTCCCCAAATGGCTGTTTCGAAGCCCCAAAGCTCCCCAAATGGCTGTTTCAAAGCCCCAAAGCTCCCCAAATGGCTGTTTCGCAGTCCCAAAGCTCACCAAATGGCTGTTTCGAAGCCCCAAAGCTCCCCAAATCAGCATTTCAAAGCCCCAAAGCTCCCCAAATGGCTGTTTCGAAGCCCCAAAGCTCCCCAAATCAGCGTTTCAAAGCCCCGAAGCTCACCAAATGTCTGTTTCAAAGCCCCAAAGCTCCCCAAATGGCTGTTTCGAAGACCCAAATCTCCCAAAATGGCTGTTTCGAAGCCCCAAAACTCCCCAAATGGCTGTTTCGAAGCCCCGAAGCTCCCCCAATCAGCGTTTTAGAGCTCCAAAGCTCCCCAAATGGCTGTTTCAAAGCCCCAAAGCTCACCAAATGGCTTTTTGAAAGCCCCAAACTCCCCAAATGGCTTTTTCAAAGCCCCAAAGCTCCCCAAATGGCTGTTTCCAAGCCCCAAACCTCCCGAAATGGCTGTTTCAAAGCCCCAAAGCTCCCCAAATGGCTCTTTCGAAGCCCCAAAGCTCCCCGAATGGCGGAATCAAAGTCGCGAAGTTCCCCAAATCAGCGTTTCAAAGCCCCGAAGCTCCCCAAATGGCTGTTTCAAAGCCCCAAATCTCCACAAACGGCTGTTTCAAAGCCCCAAAGCTCACCAAATGGCTGTTTCGAATCCCCAAATCTCCCGAAATGGCTGTTTCGAAGCCCCAAAGCTCCCCAAATGGCGGAATGAAAGTTGCGAAGCTCCCCAAATCAGCGTTTCAAAGCCCCGAAGCTCCCCAAATGGCTGTTTCAAAGCCCCAAAGCTCCCCAAATGGCTGTTTCGAAGACCCAAATCTCCCAAAATGGCTGTTTCGAAGCCCCAAAACTCCCCAAATGGCTGTTTCGAAGCCCCGAAGCTCCCCCAATCAGCGTTTTAGAGCTCCAAAGCTCCCCAAATGGCTGTTTCAAAGCCCCAAAGCTCACCAAATGTCTTTTTGAAAGCCCCAAACCTCCCGAAATGGCTGTTTCAAAGCCGCAAAGCTCCCCAAATGGCTGTTTCGAAGCCCCAAAGCTCCCCAAATGGCTGTTTCAAAGCCCCAAAGCTTTCCCAAATGGCTGTTTCGCAGCCCCGAAGCTCACCAAATGTCTGTTTCAAAGCCCCAAAGCTCCCCAAATCAGCCTTTTAGAGCTGCAAAGCTCCCCAAATGGCTGTTTCGAAGCCCCAAAGCTCCCCAAATCAGCGTTTCAAAGCCCCAAAGCTCTACAGATGGCTGTTTCCAAGCCCCAAACCTCCCGAAAGGGCTGTTTCAAAGCCCCAAAGCTCCCCAAATCAGCGTTTCAAAGCCCCGAAGCTCCCCAAATGAGCTTTTCAAAGCCCCGAAGCTCCCGAAATGGCTGATTCGAAGCCCCAAAGCTCGCGATATGGCTCTTTCGCAGCCCTGAAGCTCCCCCAATGGCTGTTTCAAAGCCCCAAATCTCCACAAACGGCTGTTTCAAAGCCCCAAAGCTCCCCAAATGGCTGTTTCGAATCCCCAAATCTCCCGAAATGGCTGTTTCAAAGCCCCAAAGCTCCCCAAATGGCTGTTTCAAAGCCCCAAAGCTCCCCAAATGGCGGAATCAAAGTCGCGAAGTTCCCCAAATCAGCGTTTCAAAGCCCCGAAGCTCCCCAAATGAGCTTTTCAAAGCCCCGAAGCTCCCCAAATGGCTGTTTCGAAGCCCCAAAGCTCGCGATATGGCTGTTTCGCAGCCCTGAAGCTCCCCAAATGGCTGTTTCAAAGCCCCAAATCTCCACAAACGGCTGATTCAAAGCCCCAAAGCTCCCCAAATGGCTGTTTCGAATCCCCAAATCTCCCCAAATGGCTGTTTCAAAGCCCCGAAGCTCCCCCAATCAGCGTTTTAGAGCTCCAAAGTTCCCCAAATGGCTGTTTCAAAGCCACAGACCTCCCCAAATGGCTGTTTCAAATCCCAAAGCTCCCCAAATGGCTGTTTCAAAGCACCAAAGCTCCACCAATCAGCGTTTTAGAGCTCCAAAGCTCCCCAAATGGCTGTTTTGAAGACCCAAATCTCCCCAAATGGCTGTTTCGAAGCCACAAAACTCCCCAAACGGCTGTTTCGAAGCCCCAAAGCTCTCCCAATCAGCGTTTTAGAGCTCCAAAGCTCCCCAAATGGCTGTTTCAAACCCCCAAAGCTCACCAAATGGCTTTTTGAAAGCCCCAAACCCCCCAAATGGCTTTTTCAAAGCCCCAAAGCTCCCGAAATGGCTGTTTCGAAGAACCAAATCTCCCAAAATGGCTGTTTCGAAGGCATAAAACTCCCCAAATGGCTGTTTCGAAGCCCCAAAGCTCCCCAAATGGCTGTTTCAAAGCCCCAAAGCTCCCCAAATGGCTGTTTCGCAGTCCCAAAGCTCACCAAATGGCTGTTTCGAAGCCCCAAAGCTCCCCAAATCAGCATTTCAAAGCCCCAAAGCTCCCCAAATGGCTGTTTCGAAGCCCCAAAGCTCCCCAAATCAGCGTTTCAAAGCCCCAAAGCTACCCAAATGGCTGTTTCAAAGCCCCAAAGCTCCCCGAATGGCGGAATCAAAGTCGCGAAGTTCCCCAAATCAGCGTTTCAAAGCCCCGAAGCTCCCCAAATGGCTGTTTCAAAGCTCCAAATCTCCACAAACGGCTGTTTCAAAGCCCCAAAGCTCCCCAAATGGCTGTTTCGAAGACCCAAATCTCCCAAAATGGCTGTTTCGAAGCCACAAAACTCCCCAAATGGCTGTTTCGAAGCCCCAAAGCTCCCCAAATGGCTGTTTCAAAGCCCCAAAGCTTTCCCAAATGGCTGTTTCGCAGCCCCGAAGCTCACCAAATGTCTGTTTCGAAGCCCCAAAGCTCCCCAAATCAGCGTTTCAAAGCCCCAAAGCTCTACAGATGGCTGTTTCCAAGCCCCAAACCTCCCGAAATGGCTGTTTCAAAGCCCCAAAGCTCCCCAAATGGCTGTTTCGAAGCCCCAAAGCTCCCCAAATGGCGGAATCAAAGTCGCGAACTTCCCCAAATCAGCGTTTCAAAGCCCCGAAGCTCCCCAAATGGCTGTTTCAAAGCCCCAAAGCTCCCCAAATGGCTGTTTCGAAGACCCAAATCTCCCAAAATGGCTGTTTCGAAGCCCCAAAACTCCCCAAATGGCTGTTTCGAAGCCCCGAAGCTCCCCCAATCAGCGTTTTAGAGCTCCAAAGCTCCCCAAATGGCTGTTTCAAAGCCCCAAAGCTCACCAAATGTCTTTTTGAAAGCCCCAAACCTCCCGAAATGGCTGTTTCAAAGCCGCAAAGCTCCCCAAATGGCTGTTTCGAAGCCCCAAAGCTCCCCAAATGGCTGTTTCAAAGCCCCAAAGCTTTCCCAAATGGCTGTTTCGCAGCCCCGAAGCTCACCAAATGTCTGTTTCAAAGCCCCAAAGCTCCCCAAATCAGCCTTTTAGAGCTGCAAAGCTCCCCAAATGGCTGTTTCGAAGCCCCAAAGCTCCCCAAATCAGCGTTTCAAAGCCCCAAAGCTCTACAGATGGCTGTTTCCAAGCCCCAAACCTCCCGAAAGGGCTGTTTCAAAGCCCCAAAGCTCCCCAAATCAGCGTTTCAAAGCCCCGAAGCTCCCCAAATGAGCTTTTCAAAGCCCCGAAGCTCCCGAAATGGCTGATTCGAAGCCCCAAAGCTCGCGATATGGCTCTTTCGCAGCCCTGAATCTCCCCCAATGGCTGTTTCAAAGCCCCAAATCTCCACAAACGGCTGTTTCAAAGCCCCAAAGCTCCCCAAATGGCTGTTTCGAATCCCCAAATCTCCCGAAATGGCTGTTTCAAAGCCCCAAAGCTCCCCAAATGGCTGTTTCAAAGCCCCAAAGCTCCCCAAATGGCGGAATCAAAGTCGCGAAGTTCCCCAAATCAGCGTTTCAAAGCCCCGAAGCTCCCCAAATGAGCTTTTCAAAGCCCCGAAGCTCCCCAAATGGCTGTTTCGAAGCCCCAAAGCTCGCGATATGGCTGTTTCGCAGCCCTGAAGCTCCCCAAATGGCTGTTTCAAAGCCCCAAATCTCCACAAACGGCTGATTCAAAGCCCCAAAGCTCCCCAAATGGCTGTTTCGAATCCCCAAATCTCCCCAAATGGCTGTTTCAAAGCCCCGAAGCTCCCCCAATCAGCGTTTTAGAGCTCCAAAGTTCCCCAAATGGCTGTTTCAAAGCCACAGACCTCCCCAAATGGCTGTTTCAAATCCCAAAGCTCCCCAAATGGCTGTTTCAAAGCACCAAAGCTCCACCAATCAGCGTTTTAGAGCTCCAAAGCTCCCCAAATGGCTGTTTTGAAGACCCAAATCTCCCCAAATGGCTGTTTCGAAGCCACAAAACTCCCCAAACGGCTGTTTCGAAGCCCCAAAGCTCTCCCAATCAGCGTTTTAGAGCTCCAAAGCTCCCCAAATGGCTGTTTCAAACCCCCAAAGCTCACCAAATGGCTTTTTGAAAGCCCCAAACCCCCCAAATGGCTTTTTCAAATCCCCAAAGCTCCCGAAATGGCTGTTTCGAAGAACCAAATCTCCCAAAATGGCTGTTTCGAAGGCATAAAACTCCCCAAATGGCTGTTTCGAAGCCCCAAAGCTCCCCAAATGGCTGTTTCAAAGCCCCAAAGCTCCCCAAATGGCTGTTTCGCAGTCCCAAAGCTCACCAAATGGCTGTTTCGAAGCCCCAAAGCTCCCCAAATCAGCATTTCAAAGCCCCAAAGCTCCCCAAATGGCTGTTTCGAAGCCCCAAAGCTCCCCAAATCAGCGTTTCAAAGCCCCGAAGCTCACCAAATGTCTGTTTCAAAGCCCCAAAGCTCCCCAAATGGCTGTTTCGAAGACCCAAATCTCCCAAAATGGCTGTTTCGAAGCCCCAAAACTCCCCAAATGGCTGTTTCGAAGCCCCGAAGCTCCCCCAATCAGCGTTTTAGAGCTCCAAAGCTCCCCAAATGGCTGTTTCAAAGCCCCAAAGCTCACCAAATGGCTTTTTGAAAGCCCCAAACTCCCCAAATGGCTTTTTCAAAGCCCCAAAGCTCCCCAAATGGCTGTTTCCAAGCCCCAAACCTCCCGAAATGGCTGTTTCAAAGCCCCAAAGCTCCCCAAATGGCTCTTTCGAAGCCCCAAAGCTCCCCGAATGGCGGAATCAAAGTCGCGAAGTTCCCCAAATCAGCGTTTCAAAGCCCCGAAGCTCCCCAAATGGCTGTTTCAAAGCCCCAAATCTCCACAAACGGCTGTTTCAAAGCCCCAAAGCTCCCCAAATGGCTGTTTCGAATCCCCAAATCTCCCGAAATGGCTGTTTCCAAGCCCCAAAGCTCCCCAAATGGCGGAATGAAAGTTGCGAAGCTCCCCAAATCAGCGTTTCAAAGCCCCGAAGCTCCCCAAATGGCTGTTTCAAAGCCCCAAAGCTCCCCAAATGGCTGTTTCGAAGACCCAAATCTCCCAAAATGGCTGTTTCGAAGCCCCAAAACTCCCCAAATGGCTGTTTCGAAGCCCCGAAGCTCCCCCAATCAGCGTTTTAGAGCTCCAAAGCTCCCCAAATGGCTGTTTCAAAGCCCCAAAGCTCACCAAATGTCTTTTTGAAAGCCCCAAACCTCCCGAAATGGCTGTTTCAAAGCCGCAAAGCTCCCCAAATGGCTGTTTCGAAGCCCCAAAGCTCCCCAAATGGCTGTTTCAAAGCCCCAAAGCTTTCCCAAATGGCTGTTTCGCAGCCCCGAAGCTCACCAAATGTCTGTTTCAAAGCCCCAAAGCTCCCCAAATCAGCCTTTTAGAGCTGCAAAGCTCCCCAAATGGCTGTTTCGAAGCCCCAAAGCTCCCCAAATCAGCGTTTCAAAGCCCCAAAGCTCTACAGATGGCTGTTTCCAAGCCCCAAACCTCCCGAAAGGGCTGTTTCAAAGCCCCAAAGCTCCCCAAATCAGCGTTTCAAAGCCCCGAAGCTCCCCAAATGAGCTTTTCAAAGCCCCGAAGCTCCCCAAATGGCTGATTCGAAGCCCCAAAGCTCGCGATATGGCTCTTTCGCAGCCCTGAAGCTCCCCCAATGGCTGTTTCAAAGCCCCAAATCTCCACAAACGGCTGTTTCAAAGCCCCAAAGCTCCCCAAATGGCTGTTTCGAATCCCCAAATCTCCCGAAATGGCTGTTTCAAAGCCCCAAAGCTCCCCAAATGGCTGTTTCAAAGCCCCAAAGCTCCCCAAATGGCGGAATCAAAGTCGCGAAGTTCCCCAAATCAGCGTTTCAAAGCCCCGAAGCTCCCCAAATGAGCTTTTCAAAGCCCCGAAGCTCCCCAAATGGCTGTTTCGAAGCCCCAAAGCTCGCGATATGGCTGTTTCGCAGCCCTGAAGCTCCCCAAATGGCTGTTTCAAAGCCCCAAATCTCCACAAACGGCTGATTCAAAGCCCCAAAGCTCCCCAAATGGCTGTTTCGAATCCCCAAATCTCCCCAAATGGCTGTTTCAAAGCCCCGAAGCTCCCCCAATCAGCGTTTTAGAGCTCCAAAGTTCCCCAAATGGCTGTTTCAAAGCCACAGACCTCCCCAAATGGCTGTTTCAAATCCCAAAGCTCCCCAAATGGCTGTTTCAAAGCACCAAAGCTCCACCAATCAGCGTTTTAGAGCTCCAAAGCTCCCCAAATGGCTGTTTTGAAGACCCAAATCTCCCCAAATGGCTGTTTCGAAGCCACAAAACTCCCCAAACGGCTGTTTCGAAGCCCCAAAGCTCTCCCAATCAGCGTTTTAGAGCTCCAAAGCTCCCCAAATGGGTGTTTCAAACCCCCAAAGCTCACCAAATGGCTTTTTGAAAGCCCCAAACCCCCCAAATGGCTTTTTCAAATCCCCAAAGCTCCCGAAATGGCTGTTTCGAAGAACCAAATCTCCCAAAATGGCTGTTTCGAAGGCATAAAACTCCCCAAATGGCTGTTTCGAAGCCCCAAAGCTCCCCAAATGGCTGTTTCAAAGCCCCAAAGCTCCCCAAATGGCTGTTTCGCAGTCCCAAAGCTCACCAAATGGCTGTTTCGAAGCCCCAAAGCTCCCCAAATCAGCATTTCAAAGCCCCAAAGCTCCCCAAATGGCTGTTTCGAAGCCCCAAAGCTCCCCAAATGGCTGTTTCGAAGACCCAAATCTCCCAAAATGGCTGTTTCGAAGCCACAAAACTCCCCAAATGGCTGTTTCGAAGCCCCAAAGCTCCCCAAATGGCTGTTTCAAAGCCCCAAAGCTTTCCCAAATGGCTGTTTCGCAGCCCCGAAGCTCACCAAATGTCTGTTTCGAAGCCCCAAAGCTCCCCAAATCAGCGTTTCAAAGCCCCAAAGCTCTACAGATGGCTGTTTCCAAGCCCCAAACCTCCCGAAATGGCTGTTTCAAAGCCCCAAAGCTCCCCAAATGGCTGTTTCGAAGCCCCAAAGCTCCCCGAATGGCGGAATCAAAGTCGCGAAGTTCCCCAAATCAGCGTTTCAAAGCCCCGAAGCTCCCCAAATGGCTGTTTCAAAGCTCCAAATCTCCACAAACGGCTGTTTCAAAGCCCCAAAGCTCCCCAAATGGCTGTTTCGAAGACCCAAATCTCCCAAAATGGCTGTTTCGAAGCCACAAAACTCCCCAAATGGCTGTTTCGAAGCCCCAAAGCTCCCCAAATGGCTGTTTCAAAGCCCCAAAGCTTTCCCAAATGGCTGTTTCGCAGCCCCGAAGCTCACCAAATGTCTGTTTCGAAGCCCCAAAGCTCCCCAAATCAGCGTTTCAAAGCCCCAAAGCTCTACAGATGGCTGTTTCCAAGCCCCAAACCTCCCGAAATGGCTGTTTCAAAGCCCCAAAGCTCCCCAAATGGCTGTTTCGAAGCCCCAAAGCTCCCCAAATGGCGGAATCAAAGTCGCGAACTTCCCCAAATCAGCGTTTCAAAGCCCCGAAGCTCCCCAAATGGCTGTTTCAAAGCCCCAAAGCTCCCCAAATGGCTGTTTCGAAGACCCAAATCTCCCAAAATGGCTGTTTCGAAGCCCCAAAACTCCCCAAATGGCTGTTTCGAAGCCCCGAAGCTCCCCCAATCAGCGTTTTAGAGCTCCAAAGCTCCCCAAATGGCTGTTTCAAAGCCCCAAAGCTCACCAAATGGCTTTTTGAAAGCCCCAAACCTCCCGAAATGGCTGTTTCAAAGCCGCAAAGCTCCCCAAATGGCTGTTTCGAAGCCCCAAAGCTCCACAAACGGCTGTTTCAAAGCCCCAAAGCTTTCCCAAATGGCTGTTTCGCAGCCCCGAAGCTCACCAAATGTCTGTTTCAAAGCCCCAAAGCTCCCCAAATCAGCCTTTTAGAGCTGCAAAGCTCCCCAAATGGCTGTTTCGAAGCCCCAAAGCTCCCCAAATCAGCGTTTCAAAGCCCCAAAGCTCTACAGATGGCTGTTTCCAAGCCCCAAACCTCCCGAAATGGCTGTTTCAAAGCCCCAAAGCTCCCCAAATCAGCGTTTCAAAGCCCCGAAGCTCCCCAAATGAGCTTTTCAAAGCCCCGAAGCTCCCCAAATGGCTGATTCGAAGCCCCAAAGCTCGCGATATGGCTCTTTCGCAGCCCTGAAGCTCCCCAAATGGCTGTTTCAAAGCCCCAAATCTCCACAAACGGCTGTTTCAAAGCCCCAAAGCTCCCCAAATGGCTGTTTCGAATCCCCAAATCTCCCGAAATGGCTGTTTCAAAGCCCCAAAGCTCCCCAAATGGCGGAATCAAAGTCGCGAAGTTCCCCAAATCAGCGTTTCAAAGCCCCGAAGCTCCCCAAATGAGCTTTTCAAAGCCCCGAAGCTCCCCAAATGGCTGTTTCGAAGCCCCAAAGCTCGCGATATGGCTGTTTCGCAGCCCTGAAGCTCCCCAAATGGCTGTTTCAAAGCCCCAAATCTCACCAAATGGCTGTTTCGAATCCCCAAATCTCCCCAAATGGCTGTTTCGAAGCCCCGAAGCTCCCCCAATCAGCGTTTTAGAGCTCCAAAGTTCCCCAAATGGCTTTTTCAAAGCCACAGACCTCACCAAATGGCTGTTTCGAAGCCCCAAAGCTCCCCAAATGGCTGTTTCAAATCCCAAAACTCCCGGATTGGCTGTTTCGAAGCCCCAAATCTCCCCAAATGGCTGTTTCCAAGCACCAAAGCTCCCCAAATGTCTGTTTCGAAGCACCAGTGCTCTCCCAATCAGCGTTTTAGAGCTCCAAAGCTCCCCAAATGGCTGTTTCAAACCCCCAAAGCTCACCAAATGGCTTTTTGAAAGCCCGAAACCCCCCAAATGGCTTTTTCAAAGCCCCAAAGCTCCCCAAATGTCTGTTTCGAAGCCCCAATGCTCTCCCAATCAGCGTTTTAGAGCTCCAAAGCTCCCCAAATGGCTGTTTCAAAGCCCCAAAGCTCACCAAATGGCTTTTTGAAAGCCCGAAACCCCCCAAATGGCTTTTTCAAAGCCCCAAAGCTCCCGAAATGGCTGTTTCGAAGAACCAAATCTCCCAAAATGGCTGTTTCGAAGCCATAAAACTCCCCAAATGGCTGTTTCGAAGCCACAAAACTCCCCAAATGGTTGTTTCAAAGCCCCAAAGCTCCCCAAATGGCTGTTTCGCAGCCCCAAAGCTCACCAAATGGCTGTTTCGAAGCCCCAAATCTCCCCAAATCAGCGTTTCAAAGCCCCGAAGCTCCCCAAATGGCTGTTTCAAAGCCCCAAATCTCCACAAACGGCTGTTTCAAAGCCCCAAAGCTCCCCAAATGGCTGTTTCGAATCCCCAAATCTCCCGAAATGGCTGTTTCGAAGCCCCAAAGCTCCCCAAATGGCGGAATGAAAGTTGCGAAGCTCCCCAAATCAGCGTTTCAAAGCCCCGAAGCTCCCCAAATGGCTGTTTCAAAGCCCCAAAGCTTTCCCAAATGGCTGTTTCGCAGCCCCAAAGCTCACCAAATGGCTGTTTCGAAGCCCCAAAGCTCCCCAAATCAGCGTTTCAAAGCCCCGAAGCTCCCCAAATGGCTGTTTAGAAGACCCGAAGCTCCCCAAATGGCTGTTTCGAAGCCCCAAAGTTCCCCAAAACAGCGTTTTAGAGCACTGAAGCTCCCAAAATGGCTGTTTCGAAGCCGCAAAGCTCCCCAAATGGCTGTTTCGAAGCCCCAAAGCTCCCCAAATGGCTGTTTCAAAGCCCCAAAGCTTTCCCAAATGGCTGTTTCGCAGCCCCGAAGCTCACCAAATGTCTGTTTCAAAGCCCCAAAGCTCCCCAAATCAGCCTTTTAGAGCCCCGTAGCTCCCCAAATGGCTGTTTCCAAGCCCCAAACCTCCCGAAATGGCTGTTTCAAAGCCCCAAAGCTCCCCAAATGGCTGTTTCGAAGCCCCAAAGCTCCCCAAATGGCGGAATCAAAGTCGCGAAGTTCCCCAAATCAGCGTTTCAAAGCCCCGAAGCTCCCCCAATCAGCGTTTTAGAGCTCCAAAGCTCCCCAAATGGCTGTTTCAAAGCCCCAAAGCTCACCAAATGTCTTTTTGAAAGCCCCAAACCTCCCGAAATGGCTGTTTCAAAGCCGCAAAGCTCCCCAAATGGCTGTTTCGAAGCCCCAAAGCTCCCCAAATGGCTGTTTCAAAGCCCCAAAGCTTTCCCAAATGGCTGTTTCGCAGCCCCGAAGCTCACCAAATGGCTGTTTCGAAGCCCCAAAGCTCCCCAAATCAGCCTTTTAGAGCTGCAAAGCTCCCCAAATGGCTGTTTCGAAGCCCCAAAGCTCCCCAAATGGCTGTTTCAAAGCCCCAAAGCTCCCCAAATGGCTGTTTCAAAGCCCCAAAGCTCCCCAAATGGCGGAATCAAAGTCGCGAAGTTCCCCAAATCAGCGTTTCAAAGCCCCGAAGCTCCCCAAATGAGCTTTTCAAAGCCCCGAAGCTCCCCAAATGGCTGTTTCGAAGCCCCAAAGCTCGCGATATGGCTGTTTCGCAGCCCTGAAGCTCCCCAAATGGCTGTTTCAAAGCCCCAAATCTCCACAAACGGCTGATTCAAAGCCCCAAAGCTCCCCAAATGGCTGTTTCGAATCCCCAAATCTCCCCAAATGGCTGTTTCGAAGCCCCGAAGCTCCCCCAATCAGCGTTTTAGAGCTCCAAAGTTCCCCAAATGGCTGTTTCAAAGCCACAGACCTCACCAAATGGCTGTTTCGAAGCCCCAAAGCTCCCCAAATGGCTGTTTCAAATCCCAAAACTCCCGGATTGGCTGTTTCGAAGACCCAAATCTCCCCAAATGGCTGTTTCCAAGCACCAAAGCTCCCCAAATGTCTGTTTCGAAGCCCCAATGCTCTCCCAATCAGCGTTTTAGAGCTCCAAAGCTCCCCAAATGGCTGTTTCAAACCCCCAAAGCTCACCAAATGGCTTTTTGAAAGCCCGAAACCCCCCAAATGGCTTTTTCAAAGCCCCAAAGCTCCCCAAATGTCTGTTTCGAAGCCCCAATGCTCTCCCAATCAGCGTTTTAGAGCTCCAAAGCTCCCCAAATGGCTGTTTCAAAGCCCCAAAGCTCCCCAAATGGCTTTTTGAAAGCCCGAAACCCCCCAAATGGCTTTTTCAAAGCCCCAAAGGTCCCGAAATGGCTGTTTCGAAGAACCAAATCTCCCAAAATGGCTGTTTCGAAGCCATAAAACTCCCCAAATGGCTGTTTCGAAGCCACAAAACTCCCCAAATGGCTGTTTCAAAGCCCCAAAGCTCCCCAAATGGCTGTTTCGCAGCCCCAAAGCTCACCAAATGGCTGTTTCGAAGCCCCAAATCTCCCCAAATCAGCGTTTCAAAGCCCCGAAGCTCCCCAAATGGCTGTTTCGAAGCCCCAAAGCTCCCCGAATGGCGGAATCAAAGTCGCGAAGTTCCCCAAATCAGCGTTTCAAAGCCCCGAAGCTCCCCAAATGGCTGTTTCAAAGCCCCAAATCTCCACAAACGGCTGTTTCAAAGCCCCAAAGCTCCCCAAATGGCTGTTTCGAATCCCCAAATCTCCCGAAATGGCTGTTTCGAAGCCCCAAAGCTCCCCAAATGGCGGAATGAAAGTTGCGAAGCTCCCCAAATCAGCGTTTCAAAGCCCCGAAGCTCCCCAAATGGCTGTTTCAAAGCCCCAAAGCTCCCCAAATGGCTGTTTCGCAGCCCCAAATCTCACCAAATGGCTGTTTCGAAGCCCCAAAGCTCCCCAAATCAGCGTTTCAAAGCCCCGAAGATCCCCAAATGGCTGTTTAGAAGACCCGAAGCTCCCCAAATGGCTGTTTCGAAGCCCCAAAGTTCCCCAAAACAGCGTTTTAGAGCACTGAAGCTGCCAAAATGGCTGTTTCGAAGCCGCAAAGCTCCCCAAATGGCTGTTTCGAAGCCCCAAAGCTCCCCAAATGGCTGTTTCAAAGCCCCAAAGCTTTCCCAAATGGCTGTTTCGCAGCCCCGAAGCTCACCAAATGTCTGTTTCAAAGCCCCAAAGCTCCCCAAATCAGCCTTTTAGAGCTGCAAAGCTCCCCAAATGGCTGTTTCCAAGCCCCAAACCTCCCGAAATGGCTGTTTCAAAGCCCCAAAGCTCCCCAAATGGCTGTTTCGAAGCCCCAAAGCTCCCCAAATGGCGGAATCAAAGTCGCGAAGTTCCCCAAATCAGCGTTTCAAAGCCCCGAAGCTCCCCAAATGGCTGTTTCAAAGCTCCAAAGCTCCTGAAATGGCTGTTTCGAAGACCCAAATCTCCCAAAATGGCTGTTTCGAAGCCCCAAAACTCCCCAAATGGCTCTTTCAAAGCCCCGAAGCTCCTGAGATGGCTGTTTCGAAGACCCAAATCTCCCAAAATGGCTGTTTCAAAGCCCCAAAGCTCCCCAAATGGCTGTTTCGAAGCCCCGAAGCTCCCCCAATCAGCGTTTTAGAGCTCCAAAGCTCCCCAAATGGCTGTTTCAAACCCCCAAAGCTCACCAAATGGCTTTTTGAAAGCCCCAAACTCCCCAAATGGCTTTTTCAAAGCCCCAAAGCTCCCCAAATGGCTGTTTCGAAGACCCAAATCTCCCAAAATGGCTGTTTCGAAGCCACAAAACTCCCCAAATGGCTGTTTCGAAGCCCCAAAGCTCCCCAAATGGCTGTTTCAAAGCCCCAAAGCTTTCCCAAATGGCTGTTTCGCAGCCCCGAAGCTCACCAAATGGCTGTTTCGAAGCCCCAAAGCTCCCCAAATCAGCCTTTTAGAGCCCCGAAGCTCCCCAAATGGCTGTTTCGAAGCCCCAAAGCTCCCCAAATCAGCGTTTCAAAGCCCCAAAGCTCTACAGATGGCTGTTTCCAAGCCCCAAACCTCCCAAAATGGCTGTTTCAAAGCCCCAAAGCTCCCCAAATGGCTGTTTCGAAGCCCCAAAGCTCCCCGAATGGCGGAATCAAAGTCGCGAAGTTCCCCAAATCAGCGTTTCAAAGCCCCGAAGCTCCCCAAATGGCTGTTTCAAAGCCCCAAATCTCCACAAACGGCTGTTTCAAAGCCCCAAAGCTCCCCAAATGGCTGTTTCGAATCCCCAAATCTCCCGAAATGGCTGTTTCGAAGCCCCAAAGCTCCCCAAATGGCGGAATGAAAGTTGCGAAGCTCCCCAAATCAGCGTTTCAAAGCCCCGAAGCTCCACAAATGGCTGTTTAAAAGCCCCAAAGCTCCCCAAATGGCTGTTTCGAAGACCCAAATCTCCCAAAATGGCTGTTTCGAAGCCCCAAAACTCCCCAAATGGCTGTTTCGAAGCCCCAAAGCTCACCAAATGTCTTTTTGAAAGCCCCAAACCTCCCGAAATGGCTGTTTCAAAGCCGCAAATCTCCCCAAATGGCTGTTTCGAAGCCCCAAAGCTCCCCAAATGGCTGTTTCAAAGCCCCAAAGCTTTCCCAAATGGCTGTTTCGCAGCCCCGAAGCTCACCAAATGTCTGTTTCAAAGCCCCAAAGCTCCCCAAATCAGCCTTTTAGAGCTGCAAAGCTCCCCAAATGGCTGTTTCGAAGCCCCAAAGCTCCCCAAATCAGCGTTTCAAAGCCCCAAAGCTCTACAGATGGCTGTTTCCAAGCCCCAAACCTCCCGAAAGGGCTGTTTCAAAGCCCCAAAGCTCCCCAAATCAGCGTTTCAAAGCCCCGAAGCTCCCCAAATGAGCTTTTCAAAGCCCCGAAGCTCCCCAAATGGCTGATTCGAAGCCCCAAAGCTCGCGATATGGCTCTTTCGCAGCCCTGAAGCTCCCCAAATGGCTGTTTCAAAGCCCCAAATCTCCACAAACGGCTCTTTCAAAGCCCCAAAGCTCCCCAAATGGCTGTTTCGAATCCCCAAATCTCCCGAAATGGCTGTTTCAAAGCCCCAAAGCTCCCCAAATGGCTGTTTCAAAGCCCCAAAGCTCCCCAAATGGCGGAATCAAAGTCGCGAAGTTCCCCAAATCAGCGTTTCAAAGCCCCGAAGCTCCCCAAATGAGCTTTTCAAAGCCCCGAAGCTCCCCAAATGTCTGTTTCAAAGCCCCAAAGCTCCCCAAATGAGCTTTTCAAAGCCCCGAAGCTCCCCAAATGGCTGATTCGAAGCCCCAAAGCTCGCGATATGGCTGTTTCGCAGCCCTGAAGCTCCCCAAATGGCTGTTTCAAAGCCCCAAAGCTCCACAAACGGCTGATTCAAAGCCCCAAAGCTCCCCAAATGGCTGTTTCGAATCCCCAAATCTCCCCAAATGGCTGTTTCGAAGCCCCGAAGCTCCCCCAATCAGCGTTTTAGAGCTCCAAAGTTCCCCAAATGGCTGTTTCAAAGCCCCAAAGCTCACCAAATGGCTTTTTGAAAGCCCCAAACTCCCCAAATGGCTGTTTCAAATCCCAAAACTCCCGGATTGGCTGTTTCGAAGCCCCAAATCTCCCCAAATGGCTGTTTCCAAGCCCCAAAGCTCCCCAAATGTCTGTTTCGAAGCCCCAATGCTCCCCAAATCAGCATTTTAGAGCCCCCAAATTCACCAAAAGGCTTTTTCGAAGGCCCGAAGCTCCCCAAATGGCTGTTTCGAAGCCCCGAAACTCCCCAAATCAGCGTTTTAGAGCCCTGAAGCTCCCCAAATGGCTGTTTACAAGACCCGAAGGTCCCCAAATGGCTCTTTCGAAGCCCCAAAGCTCCCCAAATCAGCGTTTCAAAGCCCCAAAGCTCCCCAAATGGCTGTTTCGAAGCCCCAAAGCTCCCCAAATGGCTGTTTCAAAGCACCAAAGCTCCACCAATCAGCGTTTTAGAGCTCCAAAGCTCCCCAAATGGCTGTTTCGAAGCCCCAAAGCTCACCAAATGGCTGTTTCGAAGCCCCAAAGCTCCCCAAATGGCTGTTTTGAAGACCCAAATCTCCCCAAATGGCTGTTTCGAAGCCACAAAACTCCCCAAACGGCTGTTTCGAAGCCCCAAAGCTCTCCCAATCAGCGTTTTAGAGCTCCAAAGCTCCCCAAATGGGTGTTTCAAACCCCCAAAGCTCACCAAATGGCTTTTTGAAAGCCCCAAACCCCCCAAATGGCTTTTTCAAAGCCCCAAAGCTCCCGAAATGGCTGTTTCGAAGAACCAAATCTCCCCAAATGGCTGTTTCGAAGCCATAAAACTCCCCAAATGGCTGTTTCGAAGCCCCAAAGCTCCCCAAATGGCTGTTTCAAAGCCCCAAAGCTCCCCAAATGGCTGTTTCGCAGCCCCAAAGCTCACCAAATGGCTGTTTCGAAGCCCCAAAGCTCCCCAAATCAGCGTTTCAAAGCCCCGAAGCTCACCAAATGTCTGTTTCAAAGCCCCAAAGCTCCCCAAATGGCTGTTTCGAAGACGGAAATCTCCCAAAATGGCTGTTTCGAAGACGGAAATCTCCCAAAATGGCTGTTTCGAAGCCCCAAAACTCCCCAAATGGCTGTTTCGAAGCCCCGAAGCTCCCCCAATCAGCGTTTTAGAGCTCCAAAGCTCCCCAAATGGCTGTTTCAAAGCCCCAAAGCTCACCAAATGTCTTTTTGAAAGCCCCAAACCTCCCGAAATGGCTGTTTCAAAGCCGCAAAGCTCCCCAAATGGCTGTTTCGAAGCCCCAAAGCTCCCCAAATGGCTGTTTCAAAGCCCCAAAGCTTTCCCAAATGGCTGTTTCGCAGCCCCGAAGCTCACCAAATGTCTGTTTCAAAGCCCCAAAGCTCCCCAAATCAGCCTTTTAGAGCTGCAAAGCTCCCCAAATGGCTGTTTCGAAGCCCCAAAGCTCCCCAAATCAGCGTTTCAAAGCCCCAAAGCTCTACAGATGGCTGTTTCCAAGCCCCAAACCTCCCGAAATGGCTGTTTCAAAGCCCCAAAGCTCCCCAAATCAGCGTTTCAAAGCCCCGAAGCTCCCCAAATGAGCTTTTCAAAGCCCCGAAGCTCCCCAAATGGCTGATTCGAAGCCCCAAAGCTCGCGATATGGCTCTTTCGCAGCCCTGAAGCTCCCCAAATGGCTGTTTCAAAGCCCCAAATCTCCACAAACGGCTCTTTCAAAGCCCCAAAGCTCCCCAAATGGCTGTTTCGAAGCCCCAAAGCTCCCCAAATGGCTGTTTCAAAGCCCCAAAGCTCCCCAAATGGCTGTTTCAAAGCCCCAAAGCTCCCCAAATGGCGGAATCAAAGTCGCGAAGTTCCCCAAATCAGCGTTTCAAAGCCCCGAAGCTCCCCAAATGAGCTTTTCAAAGCCCCGAAGCTCCCCAAATGGCTGTTTCGAAGCCCCAAAGCTCGCGATATGGCTGTTTCGCAGCCCTGAAGCTCCCCAAATGGCTGTTTCAAAGCCCCAAATCTCCACAAACGGCTGATTCAAAGCCCCAAAGCTCCCCAAATGGCTGTTTCGAATCCCCAAATCTCCCCAAATGGCTGTTTCGAAGCCCCGAAGCTCCCCCAATCAGCGTTTTAGAGCTCCAAAGTTCCCCAAATGGCTGTTTCAAAGCCACAGACCTCACCAAATGGCTGTTTCGAAGCCCCAAAGCTCCCCAAATGGCTGTTTCAAATCCCAAAACTCCCGGATTGGCTGTTTCGAAGACCCAAATCTCCCCAAATGGCTGTTTCCAAGCACCAAAGCTCCCCAAATGTCTGTTTCGAAGCCCCAATGCTCTCCCAATCAGCGTTTTAGAGCTCCAAAGCTCCCCAAATGGCTGTTTCAAACCCCCAAAGCTCACCAAATGGCTTTTTGAAAGCCCGAAACCCCCCAAATGGCTTTTTCAAAGCCCCAAAGCTCCCCAAATGTCTGTTTCGAAGCCCCAATGCTCTCCCAATCAGCGTTTTAGAGCTCCAAAGCTCCCCAAATGGCTGTTTCAAAGCCCCAAAGCTCCCCAAATGGCTTTTTGAAAGCCCGAAACCCCCCAAATGGCTTTTTCAAAGCCCCAAAGGTCCCGAAATGGCTGTTTCGAAGAACCAAATCTCCCAAAATGGCTGTTTCGAAGCCATAAAACTCCCCAAATGGCTGTTTCGAAGCCACAAAACTCCCCAAATGGCTGTTTCAAAGCCCCAAAGCTCCCCAAATGGCTGTTTCGCAGCCCCAAAGCTCACCAAATGGCTGTTTCGAAGCCCCAAATCTCCCCAAATCAGCGTTTCAAAGCCCCGAAGCTCCCCAAATGGCTGTTTCGAAGCCCCAAAGCTCCCCGAATGGCGGAATCAAAGTCGCGAAGTTCCCCAAATCAGCGTTTCAAAGCCCCGAAGCTCCCCAAATGGCTGTTTCAAAGCCCCAAATCTCCACAAACGGCTGTTTCAAAGCCCCAAAGCTCCCCAAATGGCTGTTTCGAATCCCCAAATCTCCCGAAATGGCTGTTTCGAAGCCCCAAAGCTCCCCAAATGGCGGAATGAAAGTTGCGAAGCTCCCCAAATCAGCGTTTCAAAGCCCCGAAGCTCCCCAAATGGCTGTTTCAAAGCCCCAAAGCTCCCCAAATGGCTGTTTCGCAGCCCCAAATCTCACCAAATGGCTGTTTCGAAGCCCCAAAGCTCCCCAAATCAGCGTTTCAAAGCCCCGAAGATCCCCAAATGGCTGTTTAGAAGACCCGAAGCTCCCCAAATGGCTGTTTCGAAGCCCCAAAGTTCCCCAAAACAGCGTTTTAGAGCACTGAAGCTGCCAAAATGGCTGTTTTGAAGCCGCAAAGCTCCCCAAATGGCTGTTTCGAAGCCCCAAAGCTCCCCAAATGGCTGTTTCAAAGCCCCAAAGCTTTCCCAAATGGCTGTTTCGCAGCCCCGAAGCTCACCAAATGTCTGTTTCAAAGCCCCAAAGCTCCCCAAATCAGCCTTTAAGAGCCCCGTAGCTCCCCAAATGGCTGTTTCCAAGCCCCAAACCTCCCGAAATGGCTGTTTCAAAGCCCCAAAGCTCCCCAAATGGCTGTTTCGAAGCCCCAAAGCTCCCCAAATGGCGGAATCAAAGTCGCGAAGTTCCCCAAATCAGCGTTTCAAAGCCCCGAAGCTCCCCAAATGGCTGTTTCAAAGCTCCAAAGCTCCTGAAATGGCTGTTTCGAAGACCCAAATCTCCCAAAATGGCTGTTTCGAAGCCCCAAAACTCCCCAAATGGCTCTTTCGAAGCCCCGAAGCTCCTGAGATGGCTGTTTCGAAGACCCAAATCTCCCAAAATGGCTGTTTCAAAGCCCCAAAGCTCCCCAAATGGCTGTTTCGAAGCCCCGAAGCTCCCCCAATCAGCGTTTTAGAGCTCCAAAGCTCCCCAAATGGCTGTTTCAAACCCCCAAAGCTCACCAAATGGCTTTTTGAAAGCCCCAAACTCCCCAAATGGCTTTTTCAAAGCCCCAAAGCTCCCCAAATGGCTGTTTCGAAGAACCAAATCTCCCAAAATGGCTGTTTCGAAGCCACAAAACTCCCCAAATGGCTGTTTCGAAGCCCCAAAGCTCCCCAAATGGCTGTTTCAAAGCCCCAAAGCTTTCCCAAATGGCTGTTTCGCAGCCCCGAAGCTCACCAAATGGCTGTTTCGAAGCCCCAAAGCTCCCCAAATCAGCCTTTTAGAGCCCCGAAGCTCCCCAAATGGCTGTTTCGAAGCCCCAAAGCTCCCCAAATCAGCGTTTCAAAGCCCCAAAGCTCTACAGATGGCTGTTTCCAAGCCCCAAACCTCCCAAAATGGCTGTTTCAAAGCCCCAAAGCTCCCCAAATGGCTGTTTCAAAGCCCCAAAGCTCCCCAAATGGCGGAATCAAAGTCGCGAAGTTCCCCAAATCAGCGTTTCAAAGCCCCGAAGCTCCCCAAATGAGCTTTTCAAAGCCCCGAAGCTCCCCAAATGGCTGTTTCGAAGCCCCAAAGCTCGCGATATGGCTGTTTCGCAGCCCTGAAGCTCCCCAAATGGCTGTTTCAAAGCCCCAAATCTCCACAAACGGCTGATTCAAAGCCCCAAAGCTCCCCAAATGGCTGTTTCGAATCCCCAAATCTCCCCAAATGGCTGTTTCGAAGCCCCGAAGCTCCCCCAATCAGCGTTTTAGAGCTCCAAAGTTCCCCAAATGGCTGTTTCAAAGCCACAGACCTCACCAAATGGCTGTTTCGAAGCCCCAAAGCTCCCCAAATGGCTGTTTCAAATCCCAAAACTCCCGGATTGGCTGTTTCGAAGACCCAAATCTCCCCAAATGGCTGTTTCCAAGCACCAAAGCTCCCCAAATGTCTGTTTCGAAGCCCCAATGCTCTCCCAATCAGCGTTTTAGAGCTCCAAAGCTCCCCAAATGGCTGTTTCAAACCCCCAAAGCTCACCAAATGGCTTTTTGAAAGCCCGAAACCCCCCAAATGGCTTTTTCAAAGCCCCAAAGCTCCCCAAATGTCTGTTTCGAAGCCCCAATGCTCTCCCAATCAGCGTTTTAGAGCTCCAAAGCTCCCCAAATGGCTGTTTCAAAGCCCCAAAGCTCCCCAAATGGCTTTTTGAAAGCCCGAAACCCCCCAAATGGCTTTTTCAAAGCCCCAAAGGTCCCGAAATGGCTGTTTCGAAGAACCAAATCTCCCAAAATGGCTGTTTCGAAGCCATAAAACTCCCCAAATGGCTGTTTCGAAGCCACAAAACTCCCCAAATGGCTGTTTCAAAGCCCCAAAGCTCCCCAAATGGCTGTTTCGCAGCCCCAAAGCTCACCAAATGGCTGTTTCGAAGCCCCAAATCTCCCCAAATCAGCGTTTCAAAGCCCCGAAGCTCCCCAAATGGCTGTTTCGAAGCCCCAAAGCTCCCCGAATGGCGGAATCAAAGTCGCGAAGTTCCCCAAATCAGCGTTTCAAAGCCCCGAAGCTCCCCAAATGGCTGTTTCAAAGCCCCAAATCTCCACAAACGGCTGTTTCAAAGCCCCAAAGCTCCCCAAATGGCTGTTTCGAATCCCCAAATCTCCCGAAATGGCTGTTTCGAAGCCCCAAAGCTCCCCAAATGGCGGAATGAAAGTTGCGAAGCTCCCCAAATCAGCGTTTCAAAGCCCCGAAGCTCCCCAAATGGCTGTTTCAAAGCCCCAAAGCTCCCCAAATGGCTGTTTCGCAGCCCCAAATCTCACCAAATGGCTGTTTCGAAGCCCCAAAGCTCCCCAAATCAGCGTTTCAAAGCCCCGAAGATCCCCAAATGGCTGTTTAGAAGACCCGAAGCTCCCCAAATGGCTGTTTCGAAGCCCCAAAGTTCCCCAAAACAGCGTTTTAGAGCACTGAAGCTGCCAAAATGGCTGTTTTGAAGCCGCAAAGCTCCCCAAATGGCTGTTTCGAAGCCCCAAAGCTCCCCAAATGGCTGTTTCAAAGCCCCAAAGCTTTCCCAAATGGCTGTTTCGCAGCCCCGAAGCTCACCAAATGTCTGTTTCAAAGCCCCAAAGCTCCCCAAATCAGCCTTTTAGAGCCCCGTAGCTCCCCAAATGGCTGTTTCCAAGCCCCAAACCTCCCGAAATGGCTGTTTCAAAGCCCCAAAGCTCCCCAAATGGCTGTTTCGAAGCCCCAAAGCTCCCCAAATGGCGGAATCAAAGTCGCGAAGTTCCCCAAATCAGCGTTTCAAAGCCCCGAAGCTCCCCAAATGGCTGTTTCAAAGCTCCAAAGCTCCTGAAATGGCTGTTTCGAAGACCCAAATCTCCCAAAATGGCTGTTTCGAAGCCCCAAAACTCCCCAAATGGCTCTTTCGAAGCCCCGAAGCTCCTGAGATGGCTGTTTCGAAGACCCAAATCTCCCAAAATGGCTGTTTCAAAGCCCCAAAGCTCCCCAAATGGCTGTTTCGAAGCCCCGAAGCTCCCCCAATCAGCGTTTTAGAGCTCCAAAGCTCCCCAAATGGCTGTTTCAAACCCCCAAAGCTCACCAAATGGCTTTTTGAAAGCCCCAAACTCCCCAAATGGCTTTTTCAAAGCCCCAAAGCTCCCCAAATGGCTGTTTCGAAGACCCAAATCTCCCAAAATGGCTGTTTCGAAGCCACAAAACTCCCCAAATGGCTGTTTCGAAGCCCCAAAGCTCCCCAAATGGCTGTTTCAAAGCCCCAAAGCTTTCCCAAATGGCTGTTTCGCAGCCCCGAAGCTCACCAAATGGCTGTTTCGAAGCCCCAAAGCTCCCCAAATCAGCCTTTTAGAGCCCCGAAGCTCCCCAAATGGCTGTTTCGAAGCCCCAAAGCTCCCCAAATCAGCGTTTCAAAGCCCCAAAGCTCTACAGATGGCTGTTTCCAAGCCCCAAACCTCCCAAAATGGCTGTTTCAAAGCCCCAAAGCTCCCCAAATGGCTGTTTCGAAGCCCCAAAGCTCCCCGAATGGCGGAATCAAAGTCGCGAAGTTCCCCAAATCAGCGTTTCAAAGCCCCGAAGCTCCCCAAATGGCTGTTTCAAAGCCCCAAATCTCCACAAACGGCTGTTTCAAAGCCCCAAAGCTCCCCAAATGGCTGTTTCGAATCCCCAAATCTCCCGAAATGGCTGTTTCGAAGCCCCAAAACTCCCCAAATGGCGGAATGAAAGTTGCGAAGCTCCCCAAATCAGCGTTTCAAAGCCCCGAAGCTCCACAAATGGCTGTTTAAAAGCCCCAAAGCTCCCCAAATGGCTGTTTCGAAGACCCAAATCTCCCAAAATGGCTGTTTCGAAGCCCCAAAACTCCCCAAACGGCTGTTTCGAAGCCCCAAAGCTCACCAAATGTCTTTTTGAAAGCCCCAAACCTCCCGAAATGGCTGTTTCAAAGCCGCAAAGCTCCCCAAATGGCTGTTTCGAAGCCCCAAAGCTCCCCAAATGGCTGTTTCAAAGCCCCAAAGCTTTCCCAAATGGCTGTTTCGCAGCCCCGAAGCTCACCAAATGTCTGTTTCAAAGCCCCAAAGCTCCCCAAATCAGCCTTTTAGAGCTGCAAAGCTCCCCAAATGGCTGTTTCGAAGCCCCAAAGCTCCCCAAATCAGCGTTTCAAAGCCCCAAAGCTCTACAGATGGCTGTTTCAAAGCCCCAAACCTCCCGAAATGGCTGTTTCAAAGCCCCAAAGCTCCCCAAATCAGCGTTTCAAAGCCCCGAAGCTCCCCAAATGAGCTTTTCAAAGCCCCGAAGCTCCCCAAATGGCTGATTCGAAGCCCCAAAGCTCGCGATATGGCTCTTTCACAGCCCTGAAGCTCCCCAAATGGCTGTTTCAAAGCCCCAAATCTCCACAAACGGCTCTTTCAAAGCCCCAAAGCTCCCCAAATGGCTGTTTCGAATCCCCAAATCTCCCGAAATGGCTGTTTCAAAGCCCCAAAGCTCCCCAAATGGCTGTTTCAAAGCCCCAAAGCTCCCCAAATGGCGGAATCAAAGTCGCGAAGTTCCCCAAATCAGCGTTTCAAAGCCCCGAAGCTCCCCAAATGAGCTTTTCAAAGCCCCGAAGCTCCCCAAATGGCTGTTTCGAAGCCCCAAAGCTCGCGATATGGCTGTTTCGCAGCCCTGAAGCTCCCCAAATGGCTGTTTCAAAGCCCCAAATCTCCACAAACGGCTGATTCAAAGCCCCAAAGCTCCCCAAATGGCTGTTTCGAATCCCCAAATCTCCCCAAATGGCTGTTTCGAAGCCCCGAAGCTCCCCCAATCAGCGTTTTAGAGCTCCAAAGTTCCCCAAATGGCTGTTTCAAAGCCCCAAAGCTCACCAAATGGCTTTTTGAAAGCCCCAAACTCACCAAATGGCTGTTTCAAATCCCAAAACTCCCGGATTGGCTGTTTCGAAGCCCCAAATCTCCCCAAATGGCTGTTTCCAAGCCCCAAAGCTCCCCAAATGTCTGTTTCGAAGCCCCAATGCTCCCCAAATCAGCATTTTAGAGCCCCCAAATTCACCAAAAGGCTTTTTCGAAGGCCCGAAGCTCCCCAAATGGCTGTTTCGAAGCCCCGAAACTCCCCAAATCAGCGTTTTAGAGCCCTGAAGCTCCCCAAATGGCTGTTTACAAGACCCGAAGGTCCCCAAATGGCTCTTTCGAAGCCCCAAAGCTCCCCAAATCAGCGTTTCAAAGCCCCAAAGCTCCCCAAATGGCTGTTTCGAAGCCGCAAAGCTCCCCAAATGGCTGTTTCAAAGCACCAAAGCTCCACCAATCAGCGTTTTAGAGCTCCAAAGCTCCCCAAATGGCTGTTTCGAAGCCCCAAAGCTCACCAAATGGCTGTTTCGAAGCCCCAAAGCTCCCCAAATGGCTGTTTTGAAGACCCAAATCTCCCCAAATGGCTGTTTCGAAGCCACAAAACTCCCCAAACGGCTGTTTCGAAGCCCCAAAGCTCTCCCAATCAGCGTTTTAGAGCTCCAAAGCTCCCCAAATGGGTGTTTCAAACCCCCAAAGCTCACCAAATGGCTTTTTGAAAGCCCCAAACCCCCCAAATGGCTTTTTCAAAGCCCCAAAGCTCCCAAAATGGCTGTTTCGAAGAACCAAATCTCCCAAAATGGCTGTTTCGAAGCCATAAAACTCCCCAAATGGCTGTTTCGAAGCCCCAAAGCTCCCCAAATGGCTGTTTCAAAGCCCCAAAGCTCCCCAAATGGCTGTTTCGCAGCCCCAAAGCTCACCAAATGGCTGTTTCGAAGCCCCAAAGCTCCCCAAATCAGCGTTTCAAAGCCCCGAAGCTCACCAAATGTCTGTTTCAAAGCCCCAAAGCTCCCCAAATGGCTGTTTCGAAGACGGAAATCTCCCAAAATGGCTGTTTCGAAGCCCCAAAACTCCCCAAATGGCTGTTTCGAAGCCCCGAAGCTCCCCCAATCAGCGTTTTAGAGCTCCAAAGCTCCCCAAATGGCTGTTTCAAAGCCCCAAAGCTCACCAAATGGCTTTTTGAAAGCCCCAAACTCCCCAAATGGCTTTTTCAAAGCCCCAAAGCTCCCCAAATGGCTGTTTCGAAGACCCAAATCTCCCAAAATGGCTGTTTCGAAGCCACAAAACTCCCCAAATGGCAGTTTCGAAGCCCCAAAGCTCCCCAAATGGCTGTTTCAAAGCCCCAAAGCTTTCCCAAATGGCTGTTTCGCAGCCCCGAAGCTCACCAAATGTCTGTTTCGAAGCCCCAAAGCTCCCCAAATCAGGGTTTCAAAGCCCCAAAGCTCTACAGATGGCTGTTTCCAAGCCCCAAACCTCCCCAAATGGCTGTTTCAAAGCCCCAAAGCTCCCCAAATGGCTGTTTCGAAGCCCCAAAGCTCCCCGAATGGCGGAATCAAAGTCGCGAAGTTCCCCAAATCAGCGTTTCAAAGCCCCGAAGCTCCCCAAATGGCTGTTTCAAAGCCCCAAATCTCCACAAACGGCTGTTTCAAAGCCCCAAAGCTCCCCAAATGGCTGTTTCAAAGCCCCAAAGCTTTCCCAAATGGCTGTTTCGCAGCCCCGAAGCTCACCAAATGGCTGTTTCGAAGCCCCAAAGCTCCCCAAATCAGCCTTTTAGAGCTGCAAAGCTCCCCAAATGGCTGTTTCGAAGCCCCAAAGCTCCCCAAATCAGCGTTTCAAAGCCCCAAAGCTCTACAGATGGCTGTTTCCAAGCCCCAAACCTCCCGAAATGGCTGTTTCAAAGCCCCAAAGCTCCCCAAATCAGCGTTTCAAAGCCCCGAAGCTCCCCAAATGAGCTTTTCAAAGCCCCGAAGCTCCCCAAATGGCTGATTCGAAGCCCCAAAGCTCGCGATATGGCTCTTTCGCAGCCCTGAAGCTCCCCAAATGGCTGTTTCAAAGCCCCAAAGCTCCCCAAATGGCTGTTTCGCAGCCCCAAAGCTCACCAAATGGCTGTTTCGAAGCCCCAAAGCTCCCCAAATCAGCGTTTCAAAGCCCCAAAGCTCCCCAAATGGCTGTTTCGAAGCCACAAAGCTCCCCGAATGGCGGAATCAAAGTCGCGAAGTTCCCCAAATCAGCGTTTCAAAGCCCCGAAGCTCCCCAAATGGCTGTTTCAAAGCCCCAAATCTCCACAAACGGCTGTTTCAAAGCCCCAAAGCTCCCCAAATGGCTGTTTCGAATCCCCAAATCTCCCGAAATGGCTGTTTCGAAGCCCCAAAGCTCCCCAAATGGCGGAATGAAAGTTGCGAAGCTCCCCAAATCAGCGTTTCAAAGCCCCGAAGCTCACCAAATGTCTGTTTCAAAGCCCCAAAGCTCCCCAAATGGCTGTTTCGAAGACCCAAATCTCCCAAAATGGCTGTTTCGAAGCCCCAAAACTCCCCAAATGGCTGTTTCGAAGCCCCGAAGCTCCCCCAATCAGCGTTTTAGAGCTCCAAAGCTCCCCAAATGGCTGTTTCAAAGCCCCAAAGCTCACCAAATGGCTTTTTGAAAGCCCCAAACTCCCCAAATGGCTTTTTCAAAGCCCCGAAACTCCCCAAATGGCTGTTTCGAAGACCCAAATCTCCCAAAATGGCTGTTTCGAAGCCCCAAAGCTCCCCAAATGGCTGTTTCGAAGCCCCAAAGCTCCCCAAATGGCTGTTTCAAAGCCCCAAAGCTTTCCCAAATGGCTGTTTCGCAGCCCCGAAGCTCACCATATGTCTGTTTCGAAGCCCCAAAGCTCCCCAAATCAGCGTTTCAAAGCCCCAAAGCTCTACAGATGGCTGTTTCCAAGCCCCAAACCTCCCGAAATGGCTGTTTCAAAGCCCCAAAGCTCCCCAAATGGCTGTTTCGAAGCCCCAAATCTCCCCAAATGGCTGTTTCGAAGCCCTAAAACTCCCCAAATGGCGGAATGAAAGTTGCGAAGCTCCCCAAATCAGCGTTTCAAAGCCCCGAAGCTCCCCAAATGGCTGTTTCAAAGCCCCAAAGCTCCCCAAATGGCTGTTTCGAAGACCCAAATCTCCCAAAATGGCTGTTTCGAAGCCCCAAAACTCCCCAAATGGCTGTTTCGAAGCCCCGAAGCTCCCCCAATCAGCGTTTTAGAGCTCCAAAGCTCCCCAAATGGCTGTTTCAAAGCCCCAAAGCTCACCAAATGTCTTTTTGAAAGCCCCAAACCTCCCGAAATGGCTGTTTCAAAGCCGCAAAGCTCCCCAAATGGCTGTTTCGAAGCCCCAAAGCTCCCCAAATGGCTGTTTCAAAGCCCCAAAGCTTTCCCAAATGGCTGTTTCGCAGCCCCGAAGCTCACCAAATGGCTGTTTCGAAGCCCCAAAGCTCCCCAAATCAGCCTTTTAGAGCTGCAAAGCTCCCCAAATGGCTGTTTCGAAGCCCCAAAGCTCCCCAAATCAGCGTTTCAAAGCCCCGAAGCTCCCCAAATGAGCTTTTCAAAGCCCCAAATCTCCCCAAATGGCTGTTTCGAAGCCCCGAAGCTCCCCCAATCAGCGTTTTAGAGCTCCAAAGTTCCCCAAATGGCTGTTTCAAAGCCACAGACCTCACCAAATGGCTGTTTCGAAGCCCCAAAGCTCCCCAAATGGCTGTTTCAAATCCCAAAACTCCCGGATTGGCTGTTTCGAAGACCCAAATCTCCCCAAATGGCTGTTTCCAAGCACCAAAGCTCCCCAAATGTCTGTTTCGAAGCCCCAATGCTCTCCCAATCAGCGTTTTAGAGCTCCAAAGCTCCCCAAATGGCTGTTTCAAACCCCCAAAGCTCACCAAATGGCTTTTTGAAAGCCCGAAACCCCCCAAATGGCTTTTTCAAAGCCCCAAAGCTCCCCAAATGTCTGTTTCGAAGCCCCAATGCTCTCCCAATCAGCGTTTTAGAGCTCCAAAGCTCCCCAAATGGCTGTTTCAAAGCCCCAAAGCTCACCAAATGGCTTTTTGAAAGCCCGAAACCCCCCAAATGGCTTTTTCAAAGCCCCAAAGGTCCCGAAATGGCTGTTTCGAAGAACCAAATCTCCCAAAATGGCTGTTTCGAAGCCATAAAACTCCCCAAATGGCTGTTTCGAAGCCACAAAACTCCCCAAATGGTTGTTTCAAAGCCCCAAAGCTCCCCAAATGGCTGTTTCGCAGCCCCAAAGCTCACCAAATGGCTGTTTCGAAGCCCCAAATCTCCCCAAATCAGCGTTTCAAAGCCCCGAAGCTCCCCAAATGGCTGTTTCGAAGCCCCAAAGCTCCCCGAATGGCGGAATCAAAGTCGCGAAGTTCCCCAAATCAGCGTTTCAAAGCCCCGAAGCTCCCCAAATGGCTGTTTCGAATCCCCAAATCTCCCGAAATGGCTGTTTCGAAGCCCCAAAGCTCCCCAAATGGCGGAATGAAAGTTGCGAAGCTCCCCAAATCAGCGTTTCAAAGCCCCGAAGCTCCCCAAATGGCTGTTTCAAAGCCCCAAAGCTCCCCAAATGGCTGTTTCGCAGCCCCAAATCTCACCAAATGGCTGTTTCGAAGCCCCAAAGCTCCCCAAATCAGCGTTTCAAAGCCCCGAAGCTCCCCAAATGGCTGTTTAGAAGACCCGAAGCTCCCCAAATGGCTGTTTCGAAGCCCCAAAGTTCCCCAAAACAGCGTTTTAGAGCACTGAAGCTGCCAAAATGGCTGTTTTGAAGCCGCAAAGCTCCCCAAATGGCTGTTTCGAAGCCCCAAAGCTCCCCAAATGGCTGTTTCAAAGCCCCAAAGCTTTCCCAAATGGCTGTTTCGCAGCCCCGAAGCTCACCAAATGTCTGTTTCAAAGCCCCAAAGCTCCCCAAATCAGCCTTTTAGAGCCCCGTAGCTCCCCAAATGGCTGTTTCCAAGCCCCAAACCTCCCGAAATGGCTGTTTCAAAGCCCCAAAGCTCCCCAAATGGCTGTTTCGAAGCCCCAAAGCTCCCCAAATGGCGGAATCAAAGTCGCGAAGTTCCCCAAATCAGCGTTTCAAAGCCCCGAAGCTCCCCAAATGGCTGTTTCAAAGCTCCAAAGCTCCTGAAATGGCTGTTTCGAAGACCCAAATCTCCCAAAATGGCTGTTTCGAAGCCCCAAAACTCCCCAAATGGCTCTTTCGAAGCCCCGAAGCTCCTGAGATGGCTGTTTCGCAGACCCAAATCTCCCAAAATGGCTGTTTCAAAGCCCCAAAGCTCCCCAAATGGCTGTTTCGAAGCCCCGAAGCTCCCCCAATCAGCGTTTTAGAGCTCCAAAGCTCCCCAAATGGCTGTTTCAAACCCCCAAAGCTCACCAAATGGCTTTTTGAAAGCCCCAAACTCCCCAAATGGCTTTTTCAAAGCCCCAAAGCTCCCCAAATGGCTGTTTCGAAGACCCAAATCTCCCAAAATGGCTGTTTCGAAGCCACAAAACTCCCCAAATGGCTGTTTCGAAGCCCCAAAGCTCCCCAAATGGCTGTTTCAAAGCCCCAAAGCTTTCCCAAATGGCTGTTTCGCAGCCCCGAAGCTCACCAAATGGCTGTTTCGAAGCCCCAAAGCTCCCCAAATCAGCCTTTTAGAGCCCCGAAGCTCCCCAAATGGCTGTTTCGAAGCCCCAAAGCTCCCCAAATCAGCGTTTCAAAGCCCCAAAGCTCTACAGATGGCTGTTTCCAAGCCCCAAACCTCCCAAAATGGCTGTTTCAAAGCCCCAAAGCTCCCCAAATGGCTGTTTCGAAGCCCCAAAGCTCCCCGAATGGCGGAATCAAAGTCGCGAAGTTCCCCAAATCAGCGTTTCAAAGCCCCGAAGCTCCCCAAATGGCTGTTTCAAAGCCCCAAATCTCCACAAACGGCTGTTTCAAAGCCCCAAAGCTCCCCAAATGGCTGTTTCGAATCCCCAAATCTCCCGAAATGGCTGTTTCGAAGCCCCAAAGCTCCCCAAATGGCGGAATGAAAGTTGCGAAGCTCCCCAAATCAGCGTTTCAAAGCCCCGAAGCTCCACAAATGGCTGTTTAAAAGCCCCAAAGCTCCCCAAATGGCTGTTTCGAAGACCCAAATCTCCCAAAATGGCTGTTTCGAAGCCCCAAATCTCACCAAATGTCTTTTTGAAAGCCCCAAACCTCCCGAAATGGCTGTTTCAAAGCCGCAAAGCTCCCCAAATGGCTGTTTCGAAGCCCCAAAGCTCCCCAAATGGCTGTTTCAAAGCCCCAAAGCTTTCCCAAATGGCTGTTTCGCAGCCCCGAAGCTCACCAAATGTCTGTTTCAAAGCCCCAAAGCTCCCCAAATCAGCCTTTTAGAGCTGCAAAGCTCCCCAAATGGCTGTTTCGAAGCCCCAAAGCTCCCCAAATCAGCGTTTCAAAGCCCCAAAGCTCTACAGATGGCTGTTTCCAAGCCCCAAACCTCCCGAAAGGGCTGTTTCAAAGCCCCAAAGCTCCCCAAATCAGCGTTTCAAAGCCCCGAAGCTCCCCAAATGAGCTTTTCAAAGCCCCGAAGCTCCCCAAATGGCTGATTCGAAGCCCCAAAGCTCGCGATATGGCTCTTTCGCAGCCCTGAAGCTCCCCAAATGGCTGTTTCAAAGCCCCAAATCTCCACAAACGGCTCTTTCAAAGCCCCAAAGCTCCCCAAATGGCTGTTTCGAATCCCCAAATCTCCCGAAATGGCTGTTTCAAAGCCCCAAAGCTCCCCAAATGGCTGTTTCAAAGCCCCAAAGCTCCCCAAATGGCGGAATCAAAGTCGCGAAGTTCCCCAAATCAGCGTTTCAAAGCCCCGAAGCTCCCCAAATGAGCTTTTCAAAGCCCCGAAGCTCCCCAAATGGCTGTTTCGAAGCCCCAAAGCTCGCGATATGGCTGTTTCGCAGCCCTGAAGCTCCCCAAATGGCTGTTTCAGAGCCCCAAATCTCCACAAACGGCTGATTCAAAGCCCCAAAGCTCCCCAAATGGCTGTTTCGAATCCCCAAATCTCCCCAAATGGCTGTTTCGAAGCCCCGAAGCTCCCCCAATCAGCGTTTTAGAGCTCCAAAGTTCCCCAAATGGCTGTTTCAAAGCCCCAAAGCTCACCAAATGGCTTTTTGAAAGCCCCAAACTCCCCAAATGGCTGTTTCAAATCCCAAAACTCCCGGATTGGCTGTTTCGAAGCCCCAAATCTCCCCAAATGGCTGTTTCCAAGCCCCAAAGCTCCCCAAATGTCTGTTTCGAAGCCCCAATGCTCCCCAAATCAGCATTTTAGAGCCCCCAAATTCACCAAAAGGCTTTTTCGAAGGCCCGAAGCTCCCCAAATGGCTGTTTCGAAGCCCCGAAACTCCCCAAATCAGCGTTTTAGAGCCCTGAAGCTCCCCAAATGGCTGTTTACAAGACCCGAAGGTCCCCAAATGGCTGTTTCGAAGCCCCAAAGCTCCCCAAATCAGCCTTTTAGAGCTGCAAAGCTCCCCAAATGGCTGTTTCGAAGCCCCAAAGCTCCCCAAATGGCTGTTTCAAAGCACCAAAGCTCCACCAATCAGCGTTTTAGAGCTCCAAAGCTCCCCAAATGGCTGTTTCGAAGCCCCAAAGCTCACCAAATGGCTGTTTCGAAGCCCCAAAGCTCCCCAAATGGCTGTTTTGAAGACCCAAATCTCCCCAAATGGCTGTTTCGAAGCCACAAAACTCCCCAAACGGCTGTTTCGAAGCCCCAAAGCTCTCCCAATCAGCGTTTTAGAGCTCCAAAGCTCCCCAAATGGGTGTTTCAAACCCCCAAAGCTCACCAAATGGCTTTTTGAAAGCCCCAAACCCCCCAAATGGCTTTTTCAAAGCCCCAAAGCTCCCGAAATGGCTGTTTCGAAGAACCAAATCTCCCAAAATGGCTGTTTCGAAGCCATAAAACTCCCCAAATGGCTGTTTCGAAGCCCCAAAGCTCCCCAAATGGCTGTTTCAAAGCCCCAAAGCTCCCCAAATGGCTGTTTCGCAGCCCCAAAGCTCACCAAATGGCTGTTTCGAAGCCCCAAAGCTCCCCAAATCAGCGTTTCAAAGCCCCGAAGCTCACCAAATGTCTGTTTCAAAGCCCCAAAGCTCCCCAAATGGCTGTTTCGAAGACGGAAATCTCCCAAAATGGCTGTTTCGAAGCCCCAAAACTCCCCAAATGGCTGTTTCGAAGCCCCGAAGCTCCCCCAATCAGCGTTTTAGAGCTCCAAAGCTCCCCAAATGGCTGTTTCAAAGCCCCAAAGCTCACCAAATGGCTTTTTGAAAGCCCCAAACTCCCCAAATGGCTTTTTCAAAGCCCCAAAGCTCCCCAAATGGCTGTTTCGAAGACCCAAATCTCCCAAAATGGCTGTTTCGAAGCCACAAAACTCCCCAAATGGCAGTTTCGAAGCCCCAAAGCTCCCCAAATGGCTGTTTCAAAGCCCCAAAGCTTTCCCAAATGGCTGTTTCGCAGCCCCGAAGCTCACCAAATGTCTGTTTCGAAGCCCCAAAGCTCCCCAAATCAGGGTTTCAAAGCCCCAAAGCTCTACAGATGGCTGTTTCCAAGCCCCAAACCTCCCCAAATGGCTGTTTCAAAGCCCCAAAGCTCCCCAAATGGCTGTTTCGAAGCCCCAAAGCTCCCCGAATGGCGGAATCAAAGTCGCGAAGTTCCCCAAATCAGCGTTTCAAAGCCCCGAAGCTCCCCAAATGGCTGTTTCAAAGCCCCAAATCTCCACAAACGGCTGTTTCAAAGCCCCAAAGCTCCCCAAATGGCTGTTTCAAAGCCCCAAAGCTTTCCCAAATGGCTGTTTCGCAGCCCCGAAGCTCACCAAATGGCTGTTTCGAAGCCCCAAAGCTCCCCAAATCAGCCTTTTAGAGCTGCAAAGCTCCCCAAATGGCTGTTTCGAAGCCCCAAAGCTCCCCAAATCAGCGTTTCAAAGCCCCAAAGCTCTACAGATGGCTGTTTCCAAGCCCCAAACCTCCCGAAAGGGCTGTTTCAAAGCCCCAAAGCTCCCCAAATCAGCGTTTCAAAGCCCCGAAGCTCCCCAAATGAGCTTTTCAAAGCCCCGAAGCTCCCCAAATGGCTGATTCGAAGCCCCAAAGCTCGCGATATGGCTCTTTCGCAGCCCTGAAGCTCCCCAAATGGCTGTTTCAAAGCCCCAAAGCTCCCCAAATGGCTGTTTCGCAGCCCCAAAGCTCACCAAATGGCTGTTTCGAAGCCCCAAAGCTCCCCAAATCAGCGTTTCAAAGCCCCAAAGCTCCCCAAATGGCTGTTTCGAAGCCACAAAGCTCCCCGAATGGCGGAATCAAAGTCGCGAAGTTCCCCAAATCAGCGTTTCAAAGCCCCGAAGCTCCCCAAATGGCTGTTTCAAAGCCCCAAATCTCCACAAACGGCTGTTTCAAAGCCCCAAAGCTCCCCAAATGGCTGTTTCGAATCCCCAAATCTCCCGAAATGGCTGTTTCGAAGCCCCAAAGCTCCCCAAATGGCGGAATGAAAGTTGCGAAGCTCCCCAAATCAGCGTTTCAAAGCCCCGAAGCTCACCAAATGTCTGTTTCAAAGCCCCAAAGCTCCCCAAATGGCTGTTTCGAAGACCCAAATCTCCCAAAATGGCTGTTTCGAAGCCCCAAAACTCCCCAAATGGCTGTTTCGAAGCCCCGAAGCTCCCCCAATCAGCGTTTTAGAGCTCCAAAGCTCCCCAAATGGCTGTTTCAAAGCCCCAAAGCTCACCAAATGGCTTTTTGAAAGCCCCAAACTCCCCAAATGGCTTTTTCAAAGCCCCAAAGCTCCCCAAATGGCTGTTTCGAAGACCCAAATCTCCCAAAATGGCTGTTTCGAAGCCACAAAACTCCCCAAATGGCTGTTTCGAAGCCCCAAAGCTCCCCAAATGGCTGTTTCAAAGCCCCAAAGCTTTCCCAAATGGCTGTTTCGCAGCCCCGAAGCTCACCATATGTCTGTTTCGAAGCCCCAAAGCTCCCCAAATCAGCGTTTCAAAGCCCCAAAGCTCTACAGATGGCTGTTTCCAAGCCCCAAACCTCCCGAAATGGCTGTTTCAAAGCCCCAAAGCTCCCCAAATGGCTGTTTCGAAGCCCCAAATCTCCCGAAATGGCTGTTTCGAAGCCCCAAAACTCCCCAAATGGCGGAATGAAAGTTGCGAAGCTCCCCAAATCAGCGTTTCAAAGCCCCGAAGCTCCCCAAATGGCTGTTTCAAAGCCCCAAAGCTCCCCAAATGGCTGTTTCGAAGACCCAAATCTCCCAAAATGGCTGTTTCGAAGCCCCAAAACTCCCCAAATGGCTGTTTCGAAGCCCCGAAGCTCCCCCAATCAGCGTTTTAGAGCTCCAAAGCTCCCCAAATGGCTGTTTCAAAGCCCCAAAGCTCACCAAATGTCTTTTTGAAAGCCCCAAACCTCCCGAAATGGCTGTTTCAAAGCCGCAAAGCTCCCCAAATGGCTGTTTCGAAGCCCCAAAGCTCCCCAAATGGCTGTTTCAAAGCCCCAAAGCTTTCCCAAATGGCTGTTTCGCAGCCCCGAAGCTCACCAAATGGCTGTTTCGAAGCCCCAAAGCTCCCCAAATCAGCCTTTTAGAGCTGCAAAGCTCCCCAAATGGCTGTTTCGAAGCCCCAAAGCTCCCCAAATCAGCGTTTCAAAGCCCCAAAGCTCTACAGATGGCTGTTTCCAAGCCCCAAACCTCCCGAAATGGCTGTTTCAAAGCCCCAAAGCTCCCCAAATCAGCGTTTCAAAGCCCCGAAGCTCCCCAAATGAGCTTTTCAAAGCCCCGAAGCTCCCCAAATGGCTGTTTCGAAGCCCCAAAGCTCGCGATATGGCTCTTTCGCAGCCCTGAAGCTCCCCAAATGGCTGTTTCAAAGCCCCAAAGCTCCCCAAATGGCTGTTTCGCAGCCCCAAAGCTCACCAAATGGCTGTTTCGAAGCCCCAAAGCTCCCCAAATCAGCGTTTCAAAGCCCCAAAGCTCCCCAAATGGCTGTTTCGAAGCCACAAAGCTCCCCGAATGGTGGAATCAAAGTCGCGAATTTCCCCAAATCAGCGTTTCAAAGCCCCGAAGCTCCCCAAATGGCTGTTTCAAAGCCCCAAATCTCCACAAACGGCTGTTTCAAAG
The DNA here is from genome assembly GCF_026419915.1 of Harpia harpyja. Taxonomy (NCBI): domain Eukaryota; kingdom Metazoa; phylum Chordata; class Aves; order Accipitriformes; family Accipitridae; genus Harpia; species Harpia harpyja. The sequence continues at coordinate 541,630 of NW_026293422.1, forward strand.
CCCCAAAGCTCCCCAAATGGCTGTTTCGAATCCCCAAATCTCCCGAAATGGCTGTTTCGAAGCCCCAAAGCTCCCCAAATGGCGGAATGAAAGTTGCGAAGCTCCCCAAATCAGCGTTTCAAAGCCCCGAAGCTCACCAAATGTCTGTTTCAAAGCCCCAAAGCTCCCCAAATGGCTGTTTCGAAGACCCAAATCTCCCCAAATGGCTGTTTCGAAGCCCCAAAACTCCCCAAATGGCTGTTTCGAAGCCCCGAAGCTCCCCCAATCAGCGTTTTAGAGCTCCAAAGCTCCCCAAATGGCTGTTTCAAAGCCCCAAAGCTCACCAAATGGCTTTTTGAAAGCCCCAAACTCCCCAAATGGCTTTTTCAAAGCCCCAAAGCTCCCCAAATGGCTGTTTCGAAGACCCAAATCTCCCAAAATGGCTGTTTCGAAGCCACAAAACTCCCCAAATGGCTGTTTCGAAGCCCCAAAGCTCCCCAAATGGCTGTTTCAAAGCCCCAAAGCTTTCCCAAATGGCTGTTTCGCAGCCCCGAAGCTCACCATATGTCTGTTTCGAAGCCCCAAAGCTCCCCAAATCAGCGTTTCAAAGCCCCAAAGCTCTACAGATGGCTGTTTCCAAGCCCCAAACCTCCCGAAATGGCTGTTTCAAAGCCCCAAAGCTCCCCAAATGGCTGTTTCGAAGCCCCAAATCTCCCCAAATGGCTGTTTCGAAGCCCCAAAACTCCCCAAATGGCGGAATGAAAGTTGCGAAGCTCCCCAAATCAGCGTTTCAAAGCCCCGAAGCTCCCCAAATGGCTGTTTCAAAGCCCCAAAGCTCCCCAAATGGCTGTTTCGAAGACCCAAATCTCCCAAAATGGCTGTTTCGAAGCCCCAAAACTCCCCAAATGGCTGTTTCGAAGCCCCGAAGCTCCCCCAATCAGCGTTTTAGAGCTCCAAAGCTCCCCAAATGGCTGTTTCAAAGCCCCAAAGCTCACCAAATGTCTTTTTGAAAGCCCCAAACCTCCCGAAATGGCTGTTTCAAAGCCGCAAAGCTCCCCAAATGGCTGTTTCGAAGCCCCAAAGCTCCCCAAATGGCTGTTTCAAAGCCCCAAAGCTTTCCCAAATGGCTGTTTCGCAGCCCCGAAGCTCACCAAATGGCTGTTTCGAAGCCCCAAAGCTCCCCAAATCAGCCTTTTAGAGCTGCAAAGCTCCCCAAATGGCTGTTTCGAAGCCCCAAAGCTCCCCAAATCAGCGTTTCAAAGCCCCAAAGCTCTACAGATGGCTGTTTCCAAGCCCCAAACCTCCCGAAATGGCTGTTTCAAAGCCCCAAAGCTCCCCAAATCAGCGTTTCAAAGCCCCGAAGCTCCCCAAATGAGCTTTTCAAAGCCCCGAAGCTCCCCAAATGGCTGATTCGAAGCCCCAAAGCTCGCGATATGGTTCTTTCGCAGCCCTGAAGCTCCCCAAATGGCTGTTTCAAAGCCCCAAATCTCCACAAACGGCTCTTTCAAAGCCCCAAAGCTCCCCAAATGGCTGTTTCGAATCCCCAAATCTCCCGAAATGGCTGTTTCAAAGCCCCAAAGCTCCCCAAATGGCGGAATCAAAGTCGCGAAGTTCCCCAAATCAGCGTTTCAAAGCCCCGAAGCTCCCCAAATGAGCTTTTCAAAGCCCCGAAGCTCCCCAAATGGCTGTTTCGAAGCCCCAAAGCTCGCGATATGGCTGTTTCGCAGCCCTGAAGCTCCCCAAATGGCTGTTTCAAAGCCCCAAATCTCCCCAAATGGCTGTTTCGAAGCCCCGAAGCTCCCCCAATCAGCGTTTTAGAGCTCCAAAGTTCCCCAAATGGCTGTTTCAAAGCCACAGACCTCACCAAATGGCTGTTTCGAAGCCCCAAAGCTCCCCAAATGGCTGTTTCAAATCCCAAAACTCCCGGATTGGCTGTTTCGAAGCCCCAAATCTCCCCAAATGGCTGTTTCCAAGCCCCAAAGCTCCCCAAATGTCTGTTTCGAAGCCCCAATGCTCCCCAAATCAGCATTTTAGAGCCCCCAAATTCACCAAAATACTTTTTCGAAGGCCCGAAGCTCCCCAAATGGCTGTTTCGAAGCCCCGAAACTCCCCAAATCAGCGTTTTAGAGCCCTGAAGCTCCCCAAATGGCTGTTTACAAGACCCGAAGGTCCCCAAATGGCTGTTTCGAAGCCCCAAAGCTCCCCAAATGGCTGTTTCAAATCCCAAAACTCCCGGATTGGCTGTTTCGAAGCCCCAAATCTCCCCAAATGGCTGTTTCCAAGCCCCAAAGCTCCCCAAATGTCTGTTTCGAAGCCCCAATGCTCCCCAAATCAGCATTTTAGAGCCCCCAAATTCACCAAAATACTTTTTCGAAGGCCGGAAGCTCCCCAAATGGCTGTTTCGAAGCCCCGAAACTCCCCAAATCAGCGTTTTAGAGCCCTGAAGCTCCCCAAATGGCTGTTTACAAGACCCGAAGGTCCCCAAATGGCTGTTTCGAAGCCCCAAAGCTCCCCAAATCAGCGTTTCAAAGCCCCAAAGCTCCCCAAATGGCTGTTTCGAAGCCCCAAAGCTCCCCAAATGGCTGTTTCAAAGCACCAAAGCTCCACCAATCAGCGTTTTAGAGCTCCAAAGCTCCCCAAATGGCTGTTTCGAAGCCCCAAAGCTCACCAAATGGCTGTTTCGAAGCCCCAAAGCTCCCCAAATGGCTGTTTTGAAGACCCAAATCTCCCCAAATGGCTGTTTCGAAGCCACAAAACTCCCCAAACGGCTGTTTCGAAGCCCCAAAGCTCTCCCAATCAGCGTTTTAGAGCTCCAAAGCTCCCCAAATGGCTGTTTCAAACCCCCAAAGCTCACCAAATGGCTTTTTGAAAGCCCCAAACCCCCCAAATGGCTTTTTCAAAGCCCCAAAGCTCCCGAAATGGCTGTTTCGAAGAACCAAATCTCCCAAAATGGCTGTTTCGAAGCCATAAAACTCCCCAAATGGCTGTTTCGAAGCCCCAAAGCTCCCCAAATGGCTGTTTCGCAGCCCCAAAGCTCACCAAATGGCTGTTTCGAAGCCCCAAAGCTCCCCAAATCAGCGTTTCAAAGCCCCGAAGCTCCCCAAATGGCTGTTTCGAAGCCCCAAAGCTCCCCGAATGGCGGAATCAAAGTCGCGAAGTTCCCCAAATCAGCGTTTCAAAGCCCCGAAGCTCCCCAAATGGCTGTTTCAAAGCCCCAAATCTCCACAAACGGCTGTTTCAAAGCCCCAAAGCTCCCCAAATGGCTGTTTCGAATCCCCAAATCTCCCGAAATGGCTGTTTCGAAGCCCCAAAGCTCCCCAAATGGCGGAATGAAAGTTGCGAAGCTCCCCAAATCAGCGTTTCAAAGCCCTGAAGCTCACCAAATGTCTGTTTCAAAGCCCCAAAGCTCCCCAAATGGCTGTTTCGAAGACCCAAATCTCCCCAAATGGCTGTTTCGAAGCCCCAAAACTCCCCAAATGGCTGTTTCGAAGCCCCAAAACTCCCCAAATGGCTGTTTCGAAGCCCCGAAGCTCCCCAAATGGCTGTTTCAAAGCCCCAAAGCTCACCAAATGTCTTTTTGAAAGCCCCAAACCTCCCGAAATGGCTGTTTCAAAGCCGCAAAGCTCCCCAAATGGCTGTTTCGAAGCCCCAAAGCTCCCCAAATGGCTGTTTCAAAGCCCCAAAGCTTTCCCAAATGGCTGTTTCGCAGCCCCGAAGCTCACCAAATGGCTGTTTCGAAGCCCCAAAGCTCCCCAAATCAGCCTTTTAGAGCTGCAAAGCTCCCCAAATGGCTGTTTCGAAGCCCCAAAGCTCCCCAAATCAGCGTTTCAAAGCCCCAAAGCTCTACAGATGGCTGTTTCCAAGCCCCAAACCTCCCGAAATGGCTGTTTCAAAGCCCCAAAGCTCCCCAAATCAGCGTTTCAAAGCCCCGAAGCTCCCCAAATGAGCTTTTCAAAGCCCCGAAGCTCCCCAAATGGCTGATTCGAAGCCCCAAAGCTCCCCAAATGGCTGTTTCAAAGCCCCAAAGCTCACCAAATGTCTTTTTGAAAGCCCCAAACCTCCCGAAATGGCTGTTTCAAAGCCCCAAAGCTTTCCCAAATGGCTCTTTCGCAGCCCTGAAGCTCCCCAAATGGCTGTTTCAAAGCCCCAAAGCTCCCCAAATGGCTGTTTCGCAGCCCCAAAGCTCACCAAATGGCTGTTTCGAAGCCCCAAAGCTCCCCAAATCAGCGTTTCAAAGCCCCGAAGCTCCCCAAATGGCTGTTTCGAAGCCACAAAGCTCCCCGAATGGCGGAATCAAAGTCGCGAAGTTCCCCAAATCAGCGTTTCAAAGCCCCGAAGCTCCCCAAATGGCTGTTTCAAAGCCCCAAATCTCCACAAACGGCTGTTTCAAAGCCCCAAAGCTCCCCAAATGGCTGTTTCGAATCCCCAAATCTCCCGAAATGGCTGTTTCGAAGCCCCAAAGCTCCCCAAATGGCGGAATGAAAGTTGCGAAGCTCCCCAAATCAGCGTTTCAAAGCCCCGAAGCTCACCAAATGTCTGTTTCAAAGCCCCAAAGCTCCCAAAATGGCTGTTTCGAAGACCCAAATCTCCCAAAATGGCTGTTTCGAAGCCCCAAAACTCCCCAAATGGCTGTTTCGAAGCCCCGAAGCTCCCCCAATCAGCGTTTTAGAGCTCCAAAGCTCCCCAAATGGCTGTTTCAAAGCCCCAAAGCTCACCAAATGGCTTTTTGAAAGCCCCAAACTCCCCAAATGGCTTTTTCAAAGCCCCAAAGCTCCCCAAATGGCTGTTTCGAAGACCCAAATCTCCCAAAATGGCTGTTTCGAAGCCACAAAACTCCCCAAATGGCTGTTTCGAAGCCCCAAAGCTCCCCAAATGGCTGTTTCAAAGCCCCAAAGCTTTCCCAAATGGCTGTTTCGCAGCCCCGAAGCTCACCATATGTCTGTTTCGAAGCCCCAAAGCTCCCCAAATCAGCGTTTCAAAAGCCCCAAAGCTCTACAGATGGCTGTTTCCAAGCCCCAAACCTCCCGAAATGGCTGTTTCAAAGCCCCAAAGCTCCCCAAATGGCTGTTTCGAAGCCCCAAATCTCCCGAAATGGCTGTTTCGAAGCCCCAAAACTCCCCAAATGGCGGAATGAAAGTTGCGAAGCTCCCCAAATCAGCGTTTCAAAGCCCCGAAGCTCCCCAAATGGCTGTTTCAAAGCCCCAAAGCTCCCCAAATGGCTGTTTCGAAGACCCAAATCTCCCAAAATGGCTGTTTCGAAGCCCCAAAACTCCCCAAATGGCTGTTTCGAAGCCCCGAAGCTCCCCCAATCAGCGTTTTAGAGCTCCAAAGCTCCCCAAATGGCTGTTTCAAAGCCCCAAAGCTCACCAAATGTCTTTTGAAAGCCCCAAACCTCCCGAAATGGCTGTTTCAAAGCCGCAAAGCTCCCCAAATGGCTGTTTCGAAGCCCCAAAGCTCCCCAAATGGCTGTTTCAAAGCCCCAAAGCTTTCCCAAATGGCTGTTTCGCAGCCCCGAAGCTCACCAAATGGCTGTTTCGAAGCCCCAAAGCTCCCCAAATCAGCCTTTTAGAGCTGCAAAGCTCCCCAAATGGCTGTTTCGAAGCCCCAAAGCTCCCCAAATCAGCGTTTCAAAGCCCCAAAGCTCTACAGATGGCTGTTTCCAAGCCCCAAACCTCCCGAAATGGCTGTTTCAAAGCCCCAAAGCTCCCCAAATCAGCGTTTCAAAGCCCCGAAGCTCCCCAAATGAGCTTTTCAAAGCCCCGAAGCTCCCCAAATGGCTGATTCGAAGCCCCAAAGCTCGCGATATGGCTCTTTCGCAGCCCTGAAGCTCCCCAAATGGCTGTTTCAAAGCCCCAAAGCTCCCCAAATGGCTGTTTCGCAGCCCAAAGCTCACCAAATGGCTGTTTCGAAGCCCCAAAGCTCCCCAAATCAGCGTTTCAAAGCCCCAAAGCTCCCCAAATGGCTGTTTCGAAGCCACAAAGCTCCCCGAATGGTGGAATCAAAGTCGCGAATTTCCCCAAATCAGCGTTTCAAAGCCCCGAAGCTCCCCAAATGGCTGTTTCAAAGCCCCAAATCTCCACAAACGGCTGTTTCAAAGCCCCAAAGCTCCCCAAATGGCTGTTTCGAAGCCCCAAATCTCCCGAAATGGCTGTTTCGAAGCCCCAAAGCTCCCCAAATGGCGGAATGAAAGTTGCGAAGCTCCCCAAATCAGCGTTTCAAAGCCCCGAAGCTCACCAAATGTCTGTTTCAAAGCCCCAAAGCTCCCCAAATGGCTGTTTCGAAGACCCAAATCTCCCCAAATGGCTGTTTCGAAGCCCCAAAACTCCCCAAATGGCTGTTTCGAAGCCCCGAAGCTCCCCCAATCAGCGTTTTAGAGCTCCAAAGCTCCCCAAATGGCTGTTTCAAAGCCCCAAAGCTCACCAAATGGCTTTTTGAAAGCCCCAAACTCCCCAAATGGCTTTTTCAAAGCCCCAAAGCTCCCCAAATGGCTGTTTCGAAGACCCAAATCTCCCAAAATGGCTGTTTCGAAGCCACAAAACTCCCCAAATGGCTGTTTCGAAGCCCCAAAGCTCCCCAAATGGCTGTTTCAAAGCCCCAAAGCTTTCCCAAATGGCTGTTTCGCAGCCCCGAAGCTCCCCAAATGTCTGTTTCGAAGCCCCAAAGCTCCCCAAATCAGCGTTTCAAAGCCCCAAAGCTCTACAGATGGCTGTTTCCAAGCCCCAAACCTCCCGAAATGGCTGTTTCAAAGCCCCAAAGCTCCCCAAATGGCTGTTTC